>NW_027102130.1:0-156212 GCF_035609145.1 Eleutherodactylus coqui | reverse complement strand
TTGACATTTCCAAAGGTCTGTCCATTCCCAGGGTTGTCTCTTAGAAGGCCACCCACACACAATAATGCATCTTTAAGGACTGTCCACTTCCATGGTCATCCTCTTCTAGGCCAGTCACCTTAAAGTACTGCCAATTTTAAAGGTCCGTAAGCTTCCCAGGTCCACCTCTTAAAGGGCCAGTACACTTAAAATGCTGTTGTTTCGAGGGTTTGTACACAACCCTGGTCAACCTCTTAAAGGACATAATTCCCTAAATTTGTCACCTCTTCAAGGGTTTGTCCACTTCTAGGGTCTGCCTCTTAAAGGGCCAGTCCGCAAAAACATGTCACATGTTCAAGTGGCTTTCCACTTCATAAGCCACATTGACATTACCAAAGGTCTGTCCATTCCCAGGGTTGTCTCTTAGAAGGCCACCCACACACAATAATGCATCTTTAAGGACTGTCCACTTCCATGGTCCATTCTCTTCATAGGCCAGTCACCTTAAAGTATTGCCAATTTAAAGGTCCGTAAGCTTCCCAGGTCCACCTCTTAAAGGGCCAGTACACTTAAAATGCTGTTGTTTCGAGGGTTTGTACACAACCCTGGTCAACCTCTTAAAGGACATAATTCCCTAAATTTGTCACCTCTTCAAGGGTTTGTCCACTTCTAGGGTCTGCCTCTTAAAGGGCCAGTCCGCAAAACATGTCACATGTTCAAGTGGCTTTCACTTCATAAGCCACATTGACATTTCCAAAGGTCTGTCCATTCCCAGGGTTGTCTCTTAGAAGGCCACCCACACACAATAATGCATCTTTAAGGACTGTCCACTTCCATGGTCATCCTCTTCATAGGCCAGTCACCTTAAAGTATTGCCAATTTTAAAGGTCCGTAAGCTTCCCAGGTCCACCTCTTAAAGGGCCAGTACACTTAAAATGCTGTTGTTTCGAGGGTTTGTACACAACCCTGGTCAACCTCTTAAAGGACATAATTCCCTAAATTTGTCACCTCTTCAAGGGTTTGTCCACTTCTAGGGTCTGCCTCTTAAAGGGCCAGTCCGCAAAACATGTCACAAGTTGAAGTGGCTTTCCACTTCATAAGCCACATTGACATTTCCAAAGGTCTGTCCATTCCCAGGGTTGTCTCTTAGAAGGCCACCCACACACAATAATGCATCTTTAAGGACTGTCCACTTCCATGGTCATCCTCTTCATAGGCCAGTCACCTTAAAGTATTGCCAATTTTAAAGGTCCGTAAGCTTCCCAGGTCCACCTCTTAAAGGGCCAGTACACTTTAAAATGCTGTTGTTTCGAGGGTTTGTACACAACCCTGGTCAACCTCTTAAAGGACATAATTCCCTAAATTTGTCACCTCTTCAAGGGTTTGTCCACATCTAGGGTCTGCCTCTTAAAGGGCCAGTCATCAAAACATGTCACATGTTCAAGTGGATTTCCACTTCATAAGCCACATTGACATTTCCAAAGGTCTGTCCATTCCCAGGGTTGTCTCTTAGAAGGCCACCCACACACAATAATGCATCTTTAAGGGACTGTCCACTTCCATGGTCATCCTCTTCATAGGCCAGTCACCTTAAAGTATTGCCAATTTTAAAGGTCCGTAAGCTTCCAGGTCCACCTCTTAAAGGGCCAGTACACTTAAAATGCTGTTGTTTCAAGGGTTTGTACACAACCCTGGTCAACCTCTTAAAGGACATAATTCCCTAAATTTGTCACCTCTTCAAGGGTTTGTCCACATCTAGGGTCTGCCTCTTACAGGGCCAGTCATCAAAACATGTCACATGTTCAAGTGGCTTTCCACTTCATAAGCCACATTGACATTTCCAAAGGTCTGTCCATTCCCAGGGTTGTCTCTTAGAAGGCCACCCACACACAATAATGCATCTTTAAGGACTGTCCACTTCCATGGTCATCTTCTTCATAGGCCAGTCACCTTAAAGTATTGCCAATTTTAAAGGTCCGTAAGCTTCCCAGGTCCACCTCTTAAAGGGCCAGTACACTTAAAATGCTGTTGTTTCGAGGGTTTGTACACAACCCTGGTCAACCTCTTAAAGGACATAATTCCTAAATTTGTCACCTCTTCAAGGTTTGTCCACTTCTAGGGTCTGCCTCTTAAAGGGCCAGTCCGCAAAACATGTCACATGTTCAAGTGGCTTTCCACTTCATAAGCCACATTGACATTTCCAAAGGTCTGTCCATTCCCAGGGTTTTCTCTTAGAAGGCCACCCACACACAATAATGCATCTTTAAGGACTGTCCACTTCCATGGTCATCCTCTTCATAGGCCAGTCACCTTAAAGTATTGCCAATTTAAAGGTCCGTAAGCTTCCCAGGTCCACCTCTTAAAGGGCCAGTACACTTAAAATGCTGTTGTTTCGAGGGTTTGTACACAACCCTGGTCAACCTCTTAAAGGACATAATTCCCTAAATTTGTCACCTCTTCAAGGGTTTGTCCACTTCTAGGGTCTGCCTCTTTAAAGGGCCAGTCCGCAAAACATGTCACATGTTCAAGTGGCTTTCCACTTCATAAGCCACATTGACATTTCCAAAGGTCTGTCCATTCCCAGGGTTGTCTCTTAGAAGGCCACCCACACACAATAATGCATCTTTAAGGACTGTCCACTTCCATGGTCATCCTCTTCATAGGCCAGTCACCTTAAAGTACTGCCAATTTTAAAGGTCCGTAAGCTTCCCAGGTCCACTCTTAAAGGGCCAGTACACTTAAAATGCTGTTGTTTCGAGGGTTTGTACACACCCTGGTCAACCTCTTAAAGGACATAATTCCCTAAATTTGTCACCTCTTCAAGGGTTTGTCCACTTCTAGGGTCTGCCTCTTAAAGGGCCAGTCCGCAAAACATGTCACATGTTCAAGTGGCTTTCCACTTCATAAGCCACATTGACATTACCAAAGGTCTGTCCATTCCCAGGGTTGTCTCTTAGAAGGCCACCCACACACAATAATGCATCTTTAAGGACTGTCCACTTCCATGGTCATTCTCTTCATAGGCCAGTCACCTTAAAGTATTGCCAATTTTAAAGGTCCGTAAGCTTCCCAGGTCCACCTCTTAAAGGGCCAGTACACTTAAAATGCTGTTGTTTCGAGGGTTTGTACACAACCCTGGTCAACCTCTTAAAGGACATAATTCCCTAAATTTGTCACCTCTTCAAGGGTTTGTCCACTTCTAGGGTCTGCCTCTTAAAGGGCCAGTCCGCAAAACATGTCACATGTTCAAGTGGCTTTCCACTTCATAAGCCACATTGACATTTCCAAAGGTCTGTCCATTCCCAGGGTTGTCTCTTAGAAGGCCACCCACACACAATAATGCATCTTTAAGGACTGTCCACTTCCATGGTCATCCTCTTCATAGGCCAGTCACCTTAAAGTATTGCCAATTTTAAAGGTCCGTAAGCTTCCCAGGTCCACCTCTTAAAGGGCCAGTACACTTAAAATGCTGTTGTTTCGAGGGTTTGTACACAACCCTGGTCAACCTCTTAAAGGACATAATTCCCTAAATTTGTCACCTCTTCAAGGGTTTGTCCACTTCTAGGGTCTGCCTCTTAAAGGGCCAGTCCGCAAAACATGTCACAAGTTGAAGTGGCTTTCCACTTCATAAGCCACATTGACATTTCCAAAGGTCTGTCCATTCCCAGGGTTGTCTCTTAGAAGGCCACCCACACACAATAATGCATCTTTAAGGACTGTCCACTTCCATGGTCATCCTCTTCATAGGCCAGTCACCTTAAAGTATTGCCAATTTTAAAGGTCCGTAAGCTTCCAGGTCACCTCTTAAAGGGCCAGTACACTTAAAATGCTGTTGTTTCGAGGGTTTGTACACAACCCTGGTCAACCTCTTAAAGGACATAATTCCCTAAATTTGTCACCTCTTCAAGGGTTTGTCCACATCTAGGGTCTGCCTCTTAAAGGGCCAGTCATCAAACATGTCACATGTTCAAGTGGATTTCCACTTCATAAGCCACATTGACATTTCCAAAGGTCTGTCCATTCCCAGGGTTGTCTCTTAGAAGGCCACCCACACACAATAATGCATCTTTAAGGACTGTCCACTTCCATGGTCATCCTCTTCATAGGCCAGTCACCTTAAAGTATTGCCAATTTTAAAGGTCCGTAAGCTTCCCAGGTCCACCTCTTAAAGGGCCAGTACACTTAAAATGCTGTTGTTTCAAGGGTTTGTACACAACCCTGGTCAACCTCTTAAAGGACATAATTCCCTAAATTTGTCACCTCTTCAAGGGTTTGTCCACATCTAGGGTCTGCCTCTTACAGGGCCAGTCATCAAAACATGTCACATGTTCAAGTGGCTTTCCACTTCATAAGCCACATTGACATTTCCAAAGGTCTGTCCATTCCCAGGGTTGTCTCTTAGAAGGCCACCCACACACAATAATGCATCTTTAAGGACTGTCCACTTCCATGGTCATCTTCTTCATAGGCCAGTCACCTTAAAGTATTGCCAATTTTAAAGGTCCGTAAGCTTCCCAGGTCCACCTCTTAAAGGGCCAGTACACTTAAAAGCTGTTGTTTCGAGGGTTTGTACACAACCCTGGTCAACCTCTTAAAGGACATAATTCCCTAAATTTGTCACCTCTTCAAGGGTTTGTCCACTTCTAGGGTCTGCCTCTTAAAGGGCCAGTCCGCAAAACATGTCACATGTTCAAGTGGCTTTCCACTTCATAAGCCACATTGACATTTCCAAAGGTCTGTCCATTCCCAGGGTTGTCTCTTAGAAGGCCACCCACACACAATAATGCATCTTTAAGGACTGTCCACTTCCATGGTCATCCTCTTCATAGGCCAGTCACCTTAAAGTATTGCCAATTTTAAAGGTCCGTAAGCTTCCCAGGTCCACCTCTTAAAGGGCCAGTACACTTAAAATGCTGTTGTTTCGAGGGTTTGTACACAACCCTGGTCAACCTCTTAAAGGACATAATTCCCTAAATTTGTCACCTCTTCAAGGGTTTGTCCACTTCTAGGGTCTGCCTCTTAAAGGGCCAGTCCGCAAAACATGTCACATGTTCAAGTGGCTTTCCACTTCATAAGCCACATTGACATTTCCAAAGGTCTGTCCATTCCCAGGGTTGTCTCTTAGAAGGCCACCCACACACAATAATGCATCTTTAAGGACTGTCCACTTCCATGGTCATCCTCTTCATAGGCCAGTCACCTTAAAGTATTGCCAATTTTAAAGGTCCGTAAGCTTCCCAGGTCCACCTCTTAAAGGGCCAGTACACTTAAAATGCTGTTGTTTCGAGGGTTTGTACACAACCCTGGTCAACCTCTTAAAGGACATAATTCCCTAAATTTGTCACCTCTTCAAGGGTTTGTCCACTTCTAGGGTCTGCCTCTTAAAGGGCCAGTCCGCAAAACATGTCACAAGTTGAAGTGGCTTTCCACTTCATAAGCCACATTGACATTTCCAAAGGTCTGTCCATTCCCAGGGTTGTCTCTTAGAAGGCCACCCACACACAATAATGCATCTTTAAGGACTGTCCACTTCCATGGTCATCCTCTTCATAGGCCAGTCACCTTAAAGTATTGCCAATTTTAAAGGTCCGTAAGCTTCCCAGGTCCACCTCTTAAAGGGCCAGTACACTTAAAATGCTGTTGTTTCGAGGGTTTGTACACAACCCTGGTCAACCTCTTAAAGGACATAATTCCCTAAATTTGTCACCTCTTCAAGGGTTTGTCCACTTCTAGGGTCTGCCTCTTAAAGGGCCAGTCCGCAAAACATGTCACAAGTTGAAGTGGCTTTCCACTTCATAAGCCACATTGACATTTCCAAAGGTCTGTCCATTCCCAGGGTTGTCTCTTAGAAGGCCACCCACACACAATAATGCATCTTTAAGGACTGTCCACTTCCATGGTCATCCTCTTCATAGGCCAGTCACCTTAAAGTATTGCCAATTTTAAAGGTCCGTAAGCTTCCCAGGTCCACCTCTTAAAGGGCCAGTACACTTAAAATGCTGTTGTTTCGAGGGTTTGTACACAACCCTGGTCAACCTCTTAAAGGACATAATTCCCTAAATTTGTCACCTCTTCAAGGGTTTGTCCACATCTAGGGTCTGCCTCTTAAAGGGCCAGTCATCAAAACATGTCACATGTTCAAGTGGATTTCCACTTCATAAGCCACATTGACATTTCCAAAGGTCTGTCCATTCCCAGGGTTGTCTCTTAGAAGGCCACCCACACACAATAATGCATCTTTAAGGACTGTCCACTTCCATGGTCATCCTCTTCATAGGCCAGTCACCTTAAAGTATTGCCAATTTTAAAGGTCCGTAAGCTTCCCAGGTCCACCTCTTAAAGGGCCAGTACACTTAAAATGGTGTTGTTTCAAGGGTTTGTACACAACCCTGGTCAACCTCTTAAAGGACATAATTCCCTAAATTTGTCACCTCTTCAAGGGTTTGTCCACATCTAGGGTCTGCCTCTTACAGGGCCAGTCATCAAAACATGTCACATGTTCAAGTGGCTTTCCACTTCATAAGCCACATTGACATTTCCAAAGGTCTGTCCATTCCCAGGGTTGTCTCTTAGAAGGCCACCCACACACAATAATGCATCTTTAAGGACTGTCCACTTCCATGGTCATCCTCTTCATAGGCCAGTCACCTTAAAGTATTGCCAATTTTAAAGGTCCGTAAGCTTCCCAGGTCCACCTCTTAAAGGGCCAGTACACTTAAAATGCTGTTGTTTCGAGGGTTTGTACACAACCCTGGTCAACCTCTTAAAGGACATAATTCCCTAAATTTGTCACCTCTTCAAGGGTTTGTCCACATCTAGGGTCTGCCTCTTAAAGGGCCAGTCATCAAAACATGTCACATGTTCAAGTGGATTTCCACTTCATAAGCCACATTGACATTTCCAAAGGTCTGTCCATTCCCAGGGTTGTCTCTTAGAAGGCCACCCACACACAATAATGCATCTTTAAGGACTGTCCACTTCCATGGTCATCCTCTTCATAGGCCAGTCACCTTAAAGTATTGCCAATTTTAAAGGTCCGTAAGCTTCCCAGGTCCACCTCTTAAAGGGCCAGTACACTTAAAATGGTGTTGTTTCAAGGGTTTGTACACAACCCTGGTCAACCTCTTAAAGGACATAATTCCCTAAATTTGTCACCTCTTCAAGGGTTTGTCCACATCTAGGGTCTGCCTCTTACAGGGCCAGTCATCAAAACATGTCACATGTTCAAGTGGCTTTCCACTTCATAAGCCACATTGACATTTCCAAAGGTCTGTCCATTCCCAGGGTTGTCTCTTAGAAGGCCACCCACACACAATAATGCATCTTTAAGGACTGTCCACTTCCATGGTCATCCTCTTCATAGGCCAGTCACCTTAAAGTATTGCCAATTTTAAAGGTCCGTAAGCTTCCCAGGTCCACCTCTTAAAGGGCCAGTACACTTAAAATGCTGTTGTTTCGAGGGTTTGTACACAACCCTGGTCAACCTCTTAAAGGACATAATTCCCTAAATTTGTCACCTCTTCAAGGGTTTGTCCACTTCTAGGGTCTGCCTCTTAAAGGGCCAGTCCGCAAAACATGTCACATGTTCAAGTGGCTTTCCACTTCATAAGCCACATTGACATTTCCAAAGGTCTGTCAATTCCCAGGGTTGTCTCTTAGAAGGCCATCCACACACAATAATGCATCTTTAAGGACTGTCCACTTCCATGGTCATCCTCTTCATAGGCCAGTCACCTTAAAGTATTGCCAATTTTAAAGGTCCGCAAGCTTCCCAGGTCCACCTCTTAAAGGGCCAGTACACTTAAAATGCTGTTGTTTCGAGGGTTTGTACACAACCCTGGTCAACCTCTTAAAGGACATAATTCCCTAAATTTGTCACCTCTTCAAGGGTTTGTCCACTTCTAGGGTCTGCCTCTTAAAGGGCCAGTCCGCAAAACATGTCACATGTTCAAGTGGCTTTCCACTTCATAAGCCACATTGACATTTCCAAAGGTCTGTCCATTCCCAGGGTTTTCTCTTAGAAGGCCACCCACACACAATAATGCATCTTTAAGGACTGTCCACTTCCATGGTCATCCTCTTCATAGGCCAGTCACCTTAAAGTATTGCCAATTTTAAAGGTCCGTAAGCTTCCCAGGTCCACCTCTTAAAGGGCCAGTACACTTAAAATGCTGTTGTTTCGAGGGTTTGTACACAACCCTGGTCAACCTCTTAAAGGACATAATTCCCTAAATTTGTCACCTCTTCAAGGGTTTGTCCACTTCTAGGGTCTGCCTCTTAAAGGGCCAGTCCGCAAAACATGTCACATGTTCAAGTGGCTTTCCACTTCATAAGCCACATTGACATTTCCAAAGGTCTGTCCATTCCCAGGGTTGTCTCTTAGAAGGCCACCCACACACAATAATGCATCTTTAAGGACTGTCCACTTCCATGGTCATCCTCTTCATAGGCCAGTCACCTTAAAGTACTGCCAATTTTAAAGGTCCGTAAGCTTCCCAGGTCCACCTCTTAAAGGGCCAGTACACTTAAAATGCTGTTGTTTCGAGGGTTTGTACACAACCCTGGTCAACCTCTTAAAGGACATAATTCCCTAAATTTGTCACCTCTTCAAGGGTTTGTCCACTTCTAGGGTCTGCCTCTTAAAGGGCCAGTCCGCAAAACATGTCACATGTTCAAGTGGCTTTCCACTTCATAAGCCACATTGACATTACCAAAGGTCTGTCCATTCCCAGGGTTGTCTCTTAGAAGGCCACCCACACACAATAATGCATCTTTAAGGACTGTCCACTTCCATGGTCATTCTCTTCATAGGCCAGTCACCTTAAAGTATTGCCAATTTTAAAGGTCCGTAAGCTTCCCAGGTCCACCTCTTAAAGGGCCAGTACACTTAAAATGCTGTTGTTTCGAGGGTTTGTACACAACCCTGGTCAACCTCTTAAAGGACATAATTCCCTAAATTTGTCACCTCTTCAAGGGTTTGTCCACTTCTAGGGTCTGCCTCTTAAAGGGCCAGTCCGCAAAACATGTCACATGTTCAAGTGGCTTTCCACTTCATAAGCCACATTGACATTTCCAAAGGTCTGTCCATTCCCAGGGTTGTCTCTTAGAAGGCCACCCACACACAATAATGCATCTTTAAGGACTGTCCACTTCCATGGTCATCCTCTTCATAGGCCAGTCACCTTAAAGTATTGCCAATTTTAAAGGTCCGTAAGCTTCCCAGGTCCACCTCTTAAAGGGCCAGTACACTTAAAATGCTGTTGTTTCGAGGGTTTGTACACAACCCTGGTCAACCTCTTAAAGGACATAATTCCCTAAATTTGTCACCTCTTCAAGGGTTTGTCCACTTCTAGGGTCTGCCTCTTAAAGGGCCAGTCCGCAAAACATGTCACAAGTTGAAGTGGCTTTCCACTTCATAAGCCACATTGACATTTCCAAAGGTCTGTCCATTCCCAGGGTTGTCTCTTAGAAGGCCACCCACACACAATAATGCATCTTTAAGGACTGTCCACTTCCATGGTCATCCTCTTCATAGGCCAGTCACCTTAAAGTATTGCCAATTTTAAAGGTCCGTAAGCTTCCCAGGTCCACCTCTTAAAGGGCCAGTACACTTTAAAATGCTGTTGTTTCGAGGGTTTGTACACAACCCTGGTCAACCTCTTAAAGGACATAATTCCCTAAATTTGTCACCTCTTCAAGGGTTTGTCCACATCTAGGGTCTGCCTCTTAAAGGGCCAGTCATCAAAACATGTCACATGTTCAAGTGGATTTCCACTTCATAAGCCACATTGACATTTCCAAAGGTCTGTCCATTCCCAGGGTTGTCTCTTAGAAGGCCACCCACACACAATAATGCATCTTTAAGGACTGTCCACTTCCATGGTCATCCTCTTCATAGGCCAGTCACCTTAAAGTATTGCCAATTTTAAAGGTCCGTAAGCTTCCCAGGTCCACCTCTTAAAGGGCCAGTACACTTAAAATGCTGTTGTTTCAAGGGTTTGTACACAACCCTGGTCAACCTCTTAAAGGACATAATTCCCTAAATTTGTCACCTCTTCAAGGGTTTGTCCACATCTAGGGTCTGCCTCTTACAGGGCCAGTCATCAAAACATGTCACATGTTCAAGTGGCTTTCCACTTCATAAGCCACATTGACATTTCCAAAGGTCTGTCCATTCCCAGGGTTGTCTCTTAGAAGGCCACCCACACACAATAATGCATCTTTAAGGACTGTCCACTTCCATGGTCATCTTCTTCATAGGCCAGTCACCTTAAAGTATTGCCAATTTTAAAGGTCCGTAAGCTTCCCAGGTCCACCTCTTAAAGGGCCAGTACACTTAAAATGCTGTTGTTTCGAGGGTTTGTACACAACCCTGGTCAACCTCTTAAAGGACATAATTCCCTAAATTTGTCACCTCTTCAAGGGTTTGTCCACTTCTAGGGTCTGCCTCTTAAAGGGCCAGTCCGCAAAACATGTCACATGTTCAAGTGGCTTTCCACTTCATAAGCCACATTGACATTTCCAAAGGTCTGTCAATTCCCAGGGTTGTCTCTTAGAAGGCCACCCACACACAATAATGCATCTTTAAGGACTGTCCACTTCCATGGTCATCCTCTTCATAGGCCAGTCACCTTAAAGTATTGCCAATTTTAAAGGTCCGCAAGCTTCCCAGGTCCACCTCTTAAAGGGCCAGTACACTTAAAATGCTGTTGTTTCGAGGGTTTGTACACAACCCTGGTCAACCTCTTAAAGGACATAATTCCCTAAATTTGTCACCTCTTCAAGGGTTTGTCCACTTCTAGGGTCTGCCTCTTAAAGGGCCAGTCCGCAAAACATGTCACATGTTCAAGTGGCTTTCCACTTCATAAGCCACATTGACATTTCCAAAGGTCTGTCCATTCCCAGGGTTGTCTCTTAGAAGGCCACCCACACACAATAATGCATCTTTAAGGACTGTCCACTTCCATGGTCATCCTCTTCATAGGCCAGTCACCTTAAAGTATTGCCAATTTTAAAGGTCCGTAAGCTTCCCAGGTCCACCTCTTAAAGGGCCAGTACACTTAAAATGCTGTTGTTTCGAGGGTTTGTACACAACCCTGGTCAACCTCTTAAAGGACATAATTCCCTAAATTTGTCACCTCTTCAAGGGTTTGTCCACTTCTAGGGTCTGCCTCTTAAAGGGCCAGTCCGCAAAACATGTCACATGTTCAAGTGGCTTTCCACTTCATAAGCCACATTGACATTTCCAAAGGTCTGTCCATTCCCAGGGTTGTCTCTTAGAAGGCCACCCACACACAATAATGCATCTTTAAGGACTGTCCACTTCCATGGTCATCCTCTTCATAGGCCAGTCACCTTAAAGTATTGCCAATTTTAAAGGTCCGTAAGCTTCCCAGGTCCACCTCTTAAAGGGCCAGTACACTTAAAATGCTGTTGTTTCGAGGGTTTGTACACAACCCTGGTCAACCTCTTAAAGGACATAATTCCCTAAATTTGTCACCTCTTCAAGGGTTTGTCCACTTCTAGGGTCTGCCTCTTAAAGGGCCAGTCCGCAAAACATGTCACAAGTTGAAGTGGCTTTCCACTTCATAAGCCACATTGACATTTCCAAAGGTCTGTCCATTCCCAGGGTTGTCTCTTAGAAGGCCACCCACACACAATAATGCATCTTTAAGGACTGTCCACTTCCATGGTCATCCTCTTCATAGGCCAGTCACCTTAAAGTATTGCCAATTTTAAAGGTCCGTAAGCTTCCCAGGTCCACCTCTTAAAGGGCCAGTACACTTAAAATGCTGTTGTTTCGAGGGTTTGTACACAACCCTGGTCAACCTCTTAAAGGACATAATTCCCTAAATTTGTCACCTCTTCAAGGGTTTGTCCACTTCTAGGGTCTGCCTCTTAAAGGGCCAGTCCGCAAAACATGTCACAAGTTGAAGTGGCTTTCCACTTCATAAGCCACATTGACATTTCCAAAGGTCTGTCCATTCCCAGGGTTGTCTCTTAGAAGGCCACCCACACACAATAATGCATCTTTAAGGACTGTCCACTTCCATGGTCATCCTCTTCATAGGCCAGTCACCTTAAAGTATTGCCAATTTTAAAGGTCCGTAAGCTTCCCAGGTCCACCTCTTAAAGGGCCAGTACACTTAAAATGCTGTTGTTTCGAGGGTTTGTACACAACCCTGGTCAACCTCTTAAAGGACATAATTCCCTAAATTTGTCACCTCTTCAAGGGTTTGTCCACATCTAGGGTCTGCCTCTTAAAGGGCCAGTCATCAAAACATGTCACATGTTCAAGTGGATTTCCACTTCATAAGCCACATTGACATTTCCAAAGGTCTGTCCATTCCCAGGGTTGTCTCTTAGAAGGCCACCCACACACAATAATGCATCTTTAAGGACTGTCCACTTCCATGGTCATCCTCTTCATAGGCCAGTCACCTTAAAGTATTGCCAATTTTAAAGGTCCGTAAGCTTCCCAGGTCCACCTCTTAAAGGGCCAGTACACTTAAAATGGTGTTGTTTCAAGGGTTTGTACACAACCCTGGTCAACCTCTTAAAGGACATAATTCCCTAAATTTGTCACCTCTTCAAGGGTTTGTCCACATCTAGGGTCTGCCTCTTACAGGGCCAGTCATCAAAACATGTCACATGTTCAAGTGGCTTTCCACTTCATAAGCCACATTGACATTTCCAAAGGTCTGTCCATTCCCAGGGTTGTCTCTTAGAAGGCCACCCACACACAATAATGCATCTTTAAGGACTGTCCACTTCCATGGTCATCCTCTTCATAGGCCAGTCACCTTAAAGTATTGCCAATTTTAAAGGTCCGTAAGCTTCCCAGGTCCACCTCTTAAAGGGCCAGTACACTTAAAATGCTGTTGTTTCGAGGGTTTGTACACAACCCTGGTCAACCTCTTAAAGGACATAATTCCCTAAATTTGTCACCTCTTCAAGGGTTTGTCCACATCTAGGGTCTGCCTCTTAAAGGGCCAGTCATCAAAACATGTCACATGTTCAAGTGGATTTCCACTTCATAAGCCACATTGACATTTCCAAAGGTCTGTCCATTCCCAGGGTTGTCTCTTAGAAGGCCACCCACACACAATAATGCATCTTTAAGGACTGTCCACTTCCATGGTCATCCTCTTCATAGGCCAGTCACCTTAAAGTATTGCCAATTTTAAAGGTCCGTAAGCTTCCCAGGTCCACCTCTTAAAGGGCCAGTACACTTAAAATGGTGTTGTTTCAAGGGTTTGTACACAACCCTGGTCAACCTCTTAAAGGACATAATTCCCTAAATTTGTCACCTCTTCAAGGGTTTGTCCACATCTAGGGTCTGCCTCTTACAGGGCCAGTCATCAAAACATGTCACATGTTCAAGTGGCTTTCCACTTCATAAGCCACATTGACATTTCCAAAGGTCTGTCCATTCCCAGGGTTGTCTCTTAGAAGGCCACCCACACACAATAATGCATCTTTAAGGACTGTCCACTTCCATGGTCATCCTCTTCATAGGCCAGTCACCTTAAAGTATTGCCAATTTTAAAGGTCCGTAAGCTTCCCAGGTCCACCTCTTAAAGGGCCAGTACACTTAAAATGCTGTTGTTTCGAGGGTTTGTACACAACCCTGGTCAACCTCTTAAAGGACATAATTCCCTAAATTTGTCACCTCTTCAAGGGTTTGTCCACTTCTAGGGTCTGCCTCTTAAAGGGCCAGTCCGCAAAACATGTCACATGTTCAAGTGGCTTTCCACTTCATAAGCCACATTGACATTTCCAAAGGTCTGTCAATTCCCAGGGTTGTCTCTTAGAAGGCCATCCACACACAATAATGCATCTTTAAGGACTGTCCACTTCCATGGTCATCCTCTTCATAGGCCAGTCACCTTAAAGTATTGCCAATTTTAAAGGTCCGCAAGCTTCCCAGGTCCACCTCTTAAAGGGCCAGTACACTTAAAATGCTGTTGTTTCGAGGGTTTGTACACAACCCTGGTCAACCTCTTAAAGGACATAATTCCCTAAATTTGTCACCTCTTCAAGGGTTTGTCCACTTCTAGGGTCTGCCTCTTAAAGGGCCAGTCCGCAAAACATGTCACATGTTCAAGTGGCTTTCCACTTCATAAGCCACATTGACATTTCCAAAGGTCTGTCCATTCCCAGGGTTTTCTCTTAGAAGGCCACCCACACACAATAATGCATCTTTAAGGACTGTCCACTTCCATGGTCATCCTCTTCATAGGCCAGTCACCTTAAAGTATTGCCAATTTTAAAGGTCCGTAAGCTTCCCAGGTCCACCTCTTAAAGGGCCAGTACACTTAAAATGCTGTTGTTTCGAGGGTTTGTACACAACCCTGGTCAACCTCTTAAAGGACATAATTCCCTAAATTTGTCACCTCTTCAAGGGTTTGTCCACTTCTAGGGTCTGCCTCTTAAAGGGCCAGTCCGCAAAACATGTCACATGTTCAAGTGGCTTTCCACTTCATAAGCCACATTGACATTTCCAAAGGTCTGTCCATTCCCAGGGTTGTCTCTTAGAAGGCCACCCACACACAATAATGCATCTTTAAGGACTGTCCACTTCCATGGTCATCCTCTTCATAGGCCAGTCACCTTAAAGTACTGCCAATTTTAAAGGTCCGTAAGCTTCCCAGGTCCACCTCTTAAAGGGCCAGTACACTTAAAATGCTGTTGTTTCGAGGGTTTGTACACAACCCTGGTCAACCTCTTAAAGGACATAATTCCCTAAATTTGTCACCTCTTCAAGGGTTTGTCCACTTCTAGGGTCTGCCTCTTAAAGGGCCAGTCCGCAAAACATGTCACATGTTCAAGTGGCTTTCCACTTCATAAGCCACATTGACATTACCAAAGGTCTGTCCATTCCCAGGGTTGTCTCTTAGAAGGCCACCCACACACAATAATGCATCTTTAAGGACTGTCCACTTCCATGGTCATTCTCTTCATAGGCCAGTCACCTTAAAGTATTGCCAATTTTAAAGGTCCGTAAGCTTCCCAGGTCCACCTCTTAAAGGGCCAGTACACTTAAAATGCTGTTGTTTCGAGGGTTTGTACACAACCCTGGTCAACCTCTTAAAGGACATAATTCCCTAAATTTGTCACCTCTTCAAGGGTTTGTCCACTTCTAGGGTCTGCCTCTTAAAGGGCCAGTCCGCAAAACATGTCACATGTTCAAGTGGCTTTCCACTTCATAAGCCACATTGACATTTCCAAAGGTCTGTCCATTCCCAGGGTTGTCTCTTAGAAGGCCACCCACACACAATAATGCATCTTTAAGGACTGTCCACTTCCATGGTCATCCTCTTCATAGGCCAGTCACCTTAAAGTATTGCCAATTTTAAAGGTCCGTAAGCTTCCCAGGTCCACCTCTTAAAGGGCCAGTACACTTAAAATGCTGTTGTTTCGAGGGTTTGTACACAACCCTGGTCAACCTCTTAAAGGACATAATTCCCTAAATTTGTCACCTCTTCAAGGGTTTGTCCACTTCTAGGGTCTGCCTCTTAAAGGGCCAGTCCGCAAAACATGTCACAAGTTGAAGTGGCTTTCCACTTCATAAGCCACATTGACATTTCCAAAGGTCTGTCCATTCCCAGGGTTGTCTCTTAGAAGGCCACCCACACACAATAATGCATCTTTAAGGACTGTCCACTTCCATGGTCATCCTCTTCATAGGCCAGTCACCTTAAAGTATTGCCAATTTTAAAGGTCCGTAAGCTTCCCAGGTCCACCTCTTAAAGGGCCAGTACACTTTAAAATGCTGTTGTTTCGAGGGTTTGTACACAACCCTGGTCAACCTCTTAAAGGACATAATTCCCTAAATTTGTCACCTCTTCAAGGGTTTGTCCACATCTAGGGTCTGCCTCTTAAAGGGCCAGTCATCAAAACATGTCACATGTTCAAGTGGATTTCCACTTCATAAGCCACATTGACATTTCCAAAGGTCTGTCCATTCCCAGGGTTGTCTCTTAGAAGGCCACCCACACACAATAATGCATCTTTAAGGACTGTCCACTTCCATGGTCATCCTCTTCATAGGCCAGTCACCTTAAAGTATTGCCAATTTTAAAGGTCCGTAAGCTTCCCAGGTCCACCTCTTAAAGGGCCAGTACACTTAAAATGCTGTTGTTTCAAGGGTTTGTACACAACCCTGGTCAACCTCTTAAAGGACATAATTCCCTAAATTTGTCACCTCTTCAAGGGTTTGTCCACATCTAGGGTCTGCCTCTTACAGGGCCAGTCATCAAAACATGTCACATGTTCAAGTGGCTTTCCACTTCATAAGCCACATTGACATTTCCAAAGGTCTGTCCATTCCCAGGGTTGTCTCTTAGAAGGCCACCCACACACAATAATGCATCTTTAAGGACTGTCCACTTCCATGGTCATCTTCTTCATAGGCCAGTCACCTTAAAGTATTGCCAATTTTAAAGGTCCGTAAGCTTCCCAGGTCCACCTCTTAAAGGGCCAGTACACTTAAAATGCTGTTGTTTCGAGGGTTTGTACACAACCCTGGTCAACCTCTTAAAGGACATAATTCCCTAAATTTGTCACCTCTTCAAGGGTTTGTCCACTTCTAGGGTCTGCCTCTTAAAGGGCCAGTCCGCAAAACATGTCACATGTTCAAGTGGCTTTCCACTTCATAAGCCACATTGACATTTCCAAAGGTCTGTCAATTCCCAGGGTTGTCTCTTAGAAGGCCACCCACACACAATAATGCATCTTTAAGGACTGTCCACTTCCATGGTCATCCTCTTCATAGGCCAGTCACCTTAAAGTATTGCCAATTTTAAAGGTCCGCAAGCTTCCCAGGTCCACCTCTTAAAGGGCCAGTACACTTAAAATGCTGTTGTTTCGAGGGTTTGTACACAACCCTGGTCAACCTCTTAAAGGACATAATTCCCTAAATTTGTCACCTCTTCAAGGGTTTGTCCACTTCTAGGGTCTGCCTCTTAAAGGGCCAGTCCGCAAAACATGTCACATGTTCAAGTGGCTTTCCACTTCATAAGCCACATTGACATTTCCAAAGGTCTGTCCATTCCCAGGGTTGTCTCTTAGAAGGCCACCCACACACAATAATGCATCTTTAAGGACTGTCCACTTCCATGGTCATCCTCTTCATAGGCCAGTCACCTTAAAGTATTGCCAATTTTAAAGGTCCGTAAGCTTCCCAGGTCCACCTCTTAAAGGGCCAGTACACTTAAAATGCTGTTGTTTCGAGGGTTTGTACACAACCCTGGTCAACCTCTTAAAGGACATAATTCCCTAAATTTGTCACCTCTTCAAGGGTTTGTCCACTTCTAGGGTCTGCCTCTTAAAGGGCCAGTCCGCAAAACATGTCACATGTTCAAGTGGCTTTCCACTTCATAAGCCACATTGACATTTCCAAAGGTCTGTCAATTCCCAGGGTTGTCTCTTAGAAGGCTACCCACACACAATAATGCATCTTTAAGGACTGTCCACTTCCATGGTCATCCTCTTCATAGGCCAGTCACCTTAAAGTATTGCCAATTTTAAAGGTCCGTAAGCTTCCCAGGTCCACCTCTTAAAGGGCCAGTACACTTAAAATGCTGTTGTTTCGAGGGTTTGTACACAACCCTGGTCAACCTCTTAAAGGACATAATTCCCTAAATTTGTCACCTCTTCAAGGGTTTGTCCACTTCTAGGGTCTGCCTCTTAAAGGGCCAGTCCGCAAAACATGTCACATGTTCAAGTGGCTTTCCACTTCATAAGCCACATTGACATTTCCAAAGGTCTGTCCATTCCCAGGGTTGTCTCTTAGAAGGCCACCCACACACAATAATGCATCTTTAAGGACTGTCCACTTCCATGGTCATCCTCTTCATAGGCCAGTCACCTTAAAGTATTGCCAATTTTAAAGGTCCGTAAGCTTCCCAGGTCCACCTCTTAAAGGGCCAGTACACTTAAAATGCTGTTGTTTCAAGGGTTTGTACACAACCCTGGTCAACCTCTTAAAGGACATAATTCCCTAAATGTGTCACCTCTTCAAGGGTTTGTCCACATCTAGGGTCTGCCTCTAAAAGGGCCAGTCATCAAAACATGTCACATGTTCAAGTGGCTTTCCACTTCATAAGCCACATTGACATTTCCAAAGGTCTGTCCATTCCCAGGGTTGTCTCTTAGAAGGCCACCCACACACAATAATGCATCTTTAAGGACTGTCCACTTCCATGGTCATCCTCTTCATAGGCCAGTCACCTTAAAGTATTGCCAATTTTAAAGGTCTGTAAGCTTCCCAGGTCCACCTCTTAAAGGGCCAGTACACTTAAAATGCTGTTGTTTCGAGGGTTTGTACACAACCCTGGTCAACCTCTTAAAGGACATAATTCCCTAAATTTGTCACCTCTTCAAGGGTTTGTCCACTTCTAGGGTCTGCCTCTTAAAGGGCCAGTCCGCAAAACATGTCACATGTTCAAGTGGCTTTCCACTTCATAAGCCACATTGACATTTCCAAAAGTCTGTCCATTCCCAGGGTTGTCTCTTAGAAGGCCACCCACACACAATAATGCATCTTTAAGGACTGTCCACTTCCACGGTCATCCTCTTCATAGGCCAGTCACCTTAAAGTATTGCCAATTTTAAAGGTCCGTAAGCTTCCCAGGTCCACCTCTTAAAGGGCCAGTACACTTAAAATGCTGTTGTTTCAAGGGTTTGTACACAACCCTGGTCAACCTCTTAAAGGACATAATTCCCTAAATTTGTCACCTCTTCAAGGGTTTGTCCACATCTAGGGTCTGCCTCTTAAAGGGCCAGTCATCAAAACATGTCACATGTTCAAGTGGATTTCCACTTCATAAGCCACATTGACATTTCCAAAGGTCTGTCCATTCCCAGGGTTGTCTCTTAGAAGGCCACCCACACACAATAATGCATCTTTAAGGACTGTCCACTTCCATGGTCATCCTCTTCATAGGCCAGTCACCTTAAAGTATTGCCAATTTTAAAGGTCCGTAAGCTTCCCAGGTCCACCTCTTAAAGGGCCAGTACACTTAAAATGCTGTTGTTTCGAGGGTTTGTACACAACCCTGGTCAACCTCTTAAAGGACATAATTCCCTAAATTTGTCACCTCTTCAAGGGTTTGTCCACTTCTAGGGTCTGCCTCTTAAAGGGCCAGTCCGCAAAACATGTCACATGTTCAAGTGGCTTTCCACTTCATAAGCCACATTGACATTTCCAAAGGTCTGTCCATTCCCAGGGTTGTCTCTTAGAAGGCCACCCACACACAATAATGCATCTTTAAGGACTGTCCACTTCCATGGTCATCCTCTTCATAGGCCAGTCACCTTAAAGTACTGCCAATTTTAAAGGTCCGTAAGCTTCCCAGGTCCACCTCTTAAAGGGCCAGTACACTTAAAATGCTGTTGTTTCGAGGGTTTGTACACAACCCTGGTCAACCTCTTAAAGGACATAATTCCCTAAATTTGTCACCTCTTCAAGGGTTTGTCCACTTCTAGGGTCTGCCTCTTAAAGGGCCAGTCCGCAAAACATGTCACATGTTCAAGTGGCTTTCCACTTCATAAGCCACATTGACATTTCCAAAGGTCTGTCCATTCCCAGGGTTGTCTCTTAGAAGGCCACCCACACACAATAATGCATCTTTAAGGACTGTCCACTTCCATGGTCATCCTCTTCATAGGCCAGTCACCTTAAAGTATTGCCAATTTTAACGGTCCGTAAGCTTCCCAGGTCCACCTCTTAAAGGGCCAGTACACTTAAAATGCTGTTGTTTCGAGGGTTTGTACACAACCCTGGTCAACCTCTTAAAGGACATAATTCCCTAAATTTGTCACCTCTTCAAGGGTTTGTCCACTTCTAGGGTCTGCCTCTTAAAGGGCCAGTCCGCAAAACATGTCACATGTTCAAGTGGCTTTCCACTTCATAAGCCACATTGACATTTCCAAAGGTCTGTCCATTCCCAGGGTTGTCTCTTAGAAGGCCACCCACACACAATAATGCATCTTTAAGGACTGTCCACTTCCATGGTCATCCTCTTCATAGGCCAGTCACCTTAAAGTACTGCCAATTTTAAAGGTCCGTAAGCTTCCCAGGTCCACCTCTTAAAGGGCCAGTACACTTAAAATGCTGTTGTTTCGAGGGTTTGTACACAACCCTGGTCAACCTCTTAAAGGACATAATTCCCTAAATTTGTCACCTCTTCAAGGGTTTGTCCACTTCTAGGGTCTGCCTCTTAAAGGGCCAGTCCGCAAAACATGTCACATGTTCAAGTGGCTTTCCACTTCATAAGCCACATTGACATTTCCAAAGGTCTGTCCATTCCCAGGGTTGTCTCTTAGAAGGCCACCCACACACAATAATGCATCTTTAAGGACTGTCCACTTCCATGGTCATCCTCTTCATAGGCCAGTCACCTTAAAGTATTGCCAATTTTAAAGGTCCGTAAGCTTCCCAGGTCCACCTCTTAAAGGGCCAGTACACTTAAAATGCTGTTGTTTCGAGGGTTTGTACACAACCCTGGTCAACCTCTTAAAGGACATAATTCCCTAAATTTGTCACCTCTTCAAGGGTTTGTCCACTTCTAGGGTCTGCCTCTTAAAGGGCCAGTCCGCAAAACATGTCACATGTTCAAGTGGCTTTCCACTTCATAAGCCACATTGACATTTCCAAAGGTCTGTCCATTCCCAGGGTTGTCTCTTAGAAGGCCACCCACACACAATAATGCATCTTTAAGGACTGTCCACTTCCATGGTCATCCTCTTCATAGGCCAGTCACCTTAAAGTATTGCCAATTTTAAAGGTCCGTAAGCTTCCCAGGTCCACCTCTTAAAGGGCCAGTACACTTAAAATGCTGTTGTTTCGAGGGTTTGTACACAACCCTGGTCAACCTCTTAAAGGACATAATTCCCTAAATTTGTCACCTCTTCAAGGGTTTGTCCACTTCTAGGGTCTGCCTCTTAAAGGGCCAGTCCGCAAAACATGTCACAAGTTGAAGTGGCTTTCCACTTCATAAGCCACATTGACATTTCCAAAGGTCTGTCCATTCCCAGGGTTGTCTCTTAGAAGGCCACCCACACACAATAATGCATCTTTAAGGACTGTCCACTTCCATGGTCATCCTCTTCATAGGCCAGTCACCTTAAAGTATTGCCAATTTTAAAGGTCCGTAAGCTTCCCAGGTCCACCTCTTAAAGGGCCAGTACACTTAAAATGCTGTTGTTTCGAGGGTTTGTACACAACCCTGGTCAACCTCTTAAAGGACATAATTCCCTAAATTTGTCACCTCTTCAAGGGTTTGTCCACATCTAGGGTCTGCCTCTTAAAGGGCCAGTCATCAAAACATGTCACATGTTCAAGTGGATTTCCACTTCATAAGCCACATTGACATTTCCAAAGGTCTGTCCATTCCCAGGGTTGTCTCTTAGAAGGCCACCCACACACAATAATGCATCTTTAAGGACTGTCCACTTCCATGGTCATCCTCTTCATAGGCCAGTCACCTTAAAGTATTGCCAATTTTAAAGGTCCGTAAGCTTCCCAGGTCCACCTCTTAAAGGGCCAGTACACTTAAAATGCTGTTGTTTCGAGGGTTTGTACACAACCCTGGTCAACCTCTTAAAGGACATAATTCCCTAAATTTGTCACCTCTTCAAGGGTTTGTCCACTTCTAGGGTCTGCCTCTTAAAGGGCCAGTCCGCAAAACATGTCACATGTTCAAGTGGCTTTCCACTTCATAAGCCACATTGACATTTCCAAAGGTCTGTCCATTCCCAGGGTTGTCTCTTAGAAGGCCACCCACACACAATAATGCATCTTTAAGGACTGTCCACTTCCATGGTCATCCTCTTCATAGGCCAGTCACCTTAAAGTATTGCCAATTTTAAAGGTCCGTAAGCTTCCCAGGTCCACCTCTTAAAGGGCCAGTACACTTAAAAATGCTGTTGTTTCGAGGGTTTGTACACAACCCTGGTCAACCTCTTAAAGGACATAATTCCCTAAATTTGTCACCTCTTCAAGGGTTTGTCCACTTCTAGGGTCTGCCTCTTAAAGGGCCAGTCCGCAAAACATGTCACATGTTCAAGTGGCTTTCCACTTCATAAGCCACATTGACATTTCCAAAGGTCTGTCCATTCCCAGGGTTGTCTCTTAGAAGGCCACCCACACACAATAATGCATCTTTAAGGACTGTCCACTTCCATGGTCATCCTCTTCATAGGCCAGTCACCTTAAAGTATTACCAATTTTAAAGGTCCGTAAGCTTCCCAGGTCCACCTCTTAAAGGGCCAGTACACTTAAAATGCTGTTGTTTCGAGGGTTTGTACACAACCCTGGTCAACCTCTTAAAGGACATAATTCCCTAAATTTGTCACCTCTTCAAGGGTTTGTCCACTTCTAGGGTCTGCCTCTTAAAGGGCCAGTCCGCAAAACATGTCACATGTTCAAGTGGCTTTCCACTTCATAAGCCACATTGACATTTCCAAAGGTCTGTCCATTCCCAGGGTTGTCTCTTAGAAGGCCACCCACACACAATAATGCATCTTTAAGGACTGTCCACTTCCATGGTCATCCTCTTCATAGGCCAGTCACCTTAAAGTATTACCAATTTTAAAGGTCCGTAAGCTTCCCAGGTCCACCTCTTAAAGGGCCAGTACACTTAAAATGCTGTTGTTTCGAGGGTTTGTACACAACCCTGGTCAACCTCTTAAAGGACATAATTCCCTAAATTTGTCACCTCTTCAAGGGTTTGTCCACTTCTAGGGTCTGCCTCTTAAAGGGCCAGTCCACAAAACATGTCACATGTTCAAGTGGCTTTCCACTTCATAAGCCACATTGACATTTCCAAAGGTCTGTCCATTCCCAGGGTTGTCTCTTAGAAGGCCACCCACACACAATAATGCATCTTTAAGGACTGTCCACTTCCATGGTCATCCTCTTCATAGGCCAGTCACCTTAAAGTATTGCCAATTTTAAAGGTCCGTAAGCTTCCCAGGTCCACCTCTTAAGGGGCCAGTACACTTAAAATGCTGTTGTTTCAAGGGTTTGTACACAACCCTGGTCAACCTCTTAAAGGACATAATTCCCTAAATTTGTCACCTCTTCAAGGGTTTGTCCACATCTAGGGTCTGCCTCTTAAAGGGCCAGTCATCAAAACATGTCACATGTTCAAGTGGATTTCCACTTCATAAGCCACATTGACATTTCCAAAGGTCTGTCCATTCCCAGGGTTGTCTCTTAGAAGGCCACCCACACACAATAATGCATCTTTAAGGACTGTCCACTTCCATGGTCATCCTCTTCATAGGCCAGTCACCTTAAAGTATTGCCAATTTTAAAGGTCCGTAAGCTTCCCAGGTCCACCTCTTAAAGGGCCAGTACACTTAAAATGCTGTTGTTTCGAGGGTTTGTACACAACCCTGGTCAACCTCTTAAAGGACATAATTCCCTAAATTTGTCACCTCTTCAAGGGTTTGTCCACTTCTAGGGTCTGCCTCTTAAAGGGCCAGTCCGCAAAACATGTCACATGTTCAAGTGGCTTTCCACTTCATAAGCCACATTGACATTTCCAAAGGTCTGTCCATTCCCAGGGTTGTCTCTTAGAAGGCCACCCACACACAATAATGCATCTTTAAGGACTGTCCACTTCCATGGTCATCCTCTTCATAGGCCAGTCACCTTAAAGTACTGCCAATATTAAAGGTCCGTAAGCTTCCCAGGTCCACCTCTTAAAGGGCCAGTACACTTAAAATGCTGTTGTTTCGAGGGTTTGTACACAACCCTGGTCAACCTCTTAAAGGACATAATTCCCTAAATTTGTCACCTCTTCAAGGGTTTGTCCACTTCAAGGGTCTGCCTCTTAAAGGGCCAGTCCGCAAAACATGTCACATGTTCAAGTGGCTTTCCACTTCATAAGCCACATTGACATTTCCAAAGGTCTGTCCATTCCCAGGGTTGTCTCTTAGAAGGCCACCCACACACAATAATGCATCTTTAAGGACTGTCCACTTCCATGGTCATCCTCTTCATAGGCCAGTCACCTTAAAGTATTGCCAATTTTAAAGGTCCGTAAGCTTCCCAGGTCCACCTCTTAAAGGGCCAGTACACTTAAAATGCTGTTGTTTCGAGGGTTTGTACACAACCCTGGTCAACCTCTTAAAGGACATAATTCCCTAAATTTGTCACCTCTTCAAGGGTTTGTCCACTTCTAGGGTCTGCCTCTTAAAGGGCCAGTCCGCAAAACATGTCACATGTTCAAGTGGCTTTCCACTTCATAAGCCACATTGACATTTCCAAAGGTCTGTCCATTCCCAGGGTTGTCTCTTAGAAGGCCACCCACACACAATAATGCATCTTTAAGGACTGTCCACTTCCATGGTCATCCTCTTCATAGGCCAGTCACCTTAAAGTACTGCCAATTTTAAAGGTCCGTAAGCTTCCCAGGTCCACCTCTTAAAGGGCCAGTACACTTAAAATGCTGTTGTTTCGAGGGTTTGTACACAACCCTGGTCAACCTCTTAAAGGACATAATTCCCTAAATTTGTCACCTCTTCAAGGGTTTGTCCACTTCTAGGGTCTGCCTCTTAAAGGGCCAGTCCGCAAAACATGTCACATGTTCAAGTGGCTTTCCACTTCATAAGCCACATTGACATTTCCAAAGGTCTGTCAATTCCCAGGGTTGTCTCTTAGAAGGCCACCCACACACAATAATGCATCTTTAAGGACTGTCCACTTCCATGGTCATCCTCTTCATAGGCCAGTCACCTTAAAGTATTGCCAATTTTAAAGGTCCGTAAGCTTCCCAGGTCCACCTCTTAAAGGGCCAGTACACTTAAAATGCTGTTATTTCGAGGGTTTGTACACAACCCTGGTCAATCTCTTAAAGGACATAATTCCCTAAATTTGTCACCTCTTCAAGGGTTTGTCCACTTCCAGGGTCTGCCTCTTAAAGGGCCAGTCCGCAAAACATGTCACATGTTCAAGTGGCTTTCCACTTCATAAGCCACATTGACATTTCCAAAGGTCTGTCAATTCCCAGGGTTGTCTCTTAGAAGGCCACCCACACACAATAATGCATCTTTAAGGACTGTCCACTTCCATGGTCATCCTCTTCATAGGCCAGTCACCTTAAAGTATTGCCAATTTTAAAGGTCCGTAAGCTTCCCAGGTCCACCTCTTAAAGGGCCAGTACACTTAAAATGCTGTTGTTTCGAGGGTTTGTACACAACCCTGGTCAACCTCTTAAAGGACATAATTCCCTAAATTTGCCACCTCTTCAAGGGTTTGTCCACTTCTAGGGTCTGCCTCTTAAAGGGCCAGTCCGCAAAACATGTCACATGTTCAAGTGGCTTTCCACTTCATAAGCCACATTGACATTTCCAAAGGTCTGTCCATTCCCAGGGTTGTCTCTTAGAAGGCCACCCACACACAATAATGCATCTTTAAGGACTGTCCACTTCCATGGTCATCCTCTTCATAGGCCAGTCACCTTAAAGTATTGCCAATTTTAAAGGTCCGTAAGCTTCCCAGGTCCACCTCTTAAAGGGCCAGTACACTTAAAATGCTGTTGTTTCGAGGGTTTGTACACAACCCTGGTCAACCTCTTAAAGGACATAATTCCCTAAATTTGCCACCTCTTCAAGGGTTTGTCCACTTCTAGGGTCTGCCTCTTAAAGGGCCAGTCCGCAAAACATGTCACATGTTCAAGTGGCTTTCCACTTCATAAGCCACATTGACATTTCCAAAGGTCTGTCCATTCCCAGGGTTGTCTCTTAGAAGGCCACCCACACACAATAATGCATCTTTAAGGACTGTCCACTTCCATGGTCATCCTCTTCATAGGCCAGTCACCTTAAAGTATTGCCAATTTTAAAGGTCCGTAAGCTTCCCAGGTCCACCTCTTAAAGGGCCAGTACACTTAAAATGCTGTTGTTTCGAGGGTTTGTACACAACCCTGGTCAACCTCTTAAAGGACATAATTCCCTAAATTTGTCACCTCTTCAAGGGTTTGTCCACATCTAGGGTCTGCCTCTTAAAGGGCCAGTCATCAAAACATGTCACATGTTCAAGTGGACTTCCACTTCATAAGCCACATTGACATTTCCAAAGGTCTGTCCATTCCCAGGGTTGTCTCTTAGAAGGCCACCCACACACAATAATGCATCTTTAAGGACTGTCCACTTCCATGGTCATCCTCTTCATAGGCCAGTCACCTTAAA
Source organism: Eleutherodactylus coqui (assembly GCF_035609145.1). Lineage (NCBI taxonomy): Eukaryota > Metazoa > Chordata > Amphibia > Anura > Eleutherodactylidae > Eleutherodactylus > Eleutherodactylus coqui. The sequence goes on along the minus strand of NW_027102130.1, from coordinate 130,028 downwards.
GTATTGCCAATTTTAAAGGTCCGTAAGCTTCCCAGGTCCACCTCTTAAAGGGCCAGTACACTTAAAATGCTGTTGTTTCGAGGGTTTGTACACAACCCTGGTCAACCTCTTAAAGGACATAATTCCCTAAATTTGTCACCTCTTCAAGGGTTTGTCCACATCTAGGGTCTGCCTCTTAAAGGGCCAGTCATCAAAACATGTCACATGTTCAAGTGGATTTCCACTTCATAAGCCACATTGACATTTCCAAAGGTCTGTCCATTCCCAGGGTTGTCTCTTAGAAGGCCACCCACACACAATAATGCATCTTTAAGGACTGTCCACTTCCATGGTCATCCTCTTCATAGGCCAGTCACCTTAAAGTATTGCCAATTTTAAAGGTCCGTAAGCTTCCCAGGTCCACCTCTTAAAGGGCCAGTACACTTAAAATGCTGTTGTTTCGAGGGTTTGTACACAACCCTGGTCAACCTCTTAAAGGACATAATTCCCTAAATTTGTCACCTCTTCAAGGGTTTGTCCACATCTAGGGTCTGCCTCTTAAAGGGCCAGTCATCAAAACATGTCACATGTTCAAGTGGCTTTCCACTTCATAAGCCACATTGACATTTCCAAAGGTCTGTCCATTCCCAGGGTTGTCTCTTAGAAGGCCACCCACACACAATAATGCATCTTTAAGGACTGTCCACTTCCATGGTCATCCTCTTCATAGGCCAGTCACCTTAAAGTATTGCCAATTTTAAAGGTCCGTAAGCTTCCCAGGTCCACCTCTTAAAGGGCCAGTACACTTAAAATGCTGTTGTTTCGAGGGTTTGTACACAACCCTGGTCAACCTCTTAAAGGACATAATTCCCTAAATTTGTCACCTCTTCAAGGGTTTGTCCACTTCTAGGGTCTGCCTCTTAAAGGGCCAGTCCGCAAAACATGTCACATGTTCAAGTGGCTTTCCACTTCATAAGCCACATTGACATTTCCAAAGGTCTGTCCATTCCCAGGGTTGTCTCTTAGAAGGCCACCCACACACAATAATGCATCTTTAAGGACTGTCCACTTCCATGGTCATCCTCTTCATAGGCCAGTCACCTTAAAGTATTGCCAATTTTAAAGGTCCGTAAGCTTCCCAGGTCCACCTCTTAAAGGGCCAGTACACTTAAAATGCTGTTGTTTCGAGGGTTTGTACACAACCCTGGTCAACCTCTTAAAGGACATAATTCCCTAAATTTGTCACCTCTTCAAGGGTTTGTCCACTTCTAGGGTCTGCCTCTTAAAGGGCCAGTCCGCAAAACATGTCACATGTTCAAGTGGCTTTCCACTTCATAAGCCACATTGACATTTCCAAAGGTCTGTCCATTCCCAGGGTTGTCTCTTAGAAGGCCACCCACACACAATAATGCATCTTTAAGGACTGTCCACTTCCATGGTCATCCTCTTCATAGGACAGTCACCTTAAAGTATTGCCAATTTTAAAGGTCCGTAAGCTTCCCAGGTCCACCTCTTAAAGGGCCAGTACACTTAAAATGCTGTTGTTTCGAGGGTTTGTACACAACCCTGGTCAACCTCTTAAAGGACATAATTCCCTAAATTTGTCACCTCTTCAAGGGTTTGTCCACTTCTAGGGTCTGCCTCTTAAAGGGCCAGTCCGCAAAACATGTCACATGTTCAAGTGGCTTTCCACTTCATAAGCCACATTGACATTTCCAAAGGTCTGTCCATTCCCAGGGTTGTCTCTTAGAAGGCCACCCACACACAATAATGCATCTTTAAGGACTGTCCACTTCCATGGTCATCCTCTTCATAGGCCAGTCACCTTAAAGTATTGCCAATTTTAAAGGTCCGTAAGCTTCCCAGGTCCACCTCTTAAAGGGCCAGTACACTTAAAATGCTGTTGTTTCGAGGGTTTGTACACAACCCTGGTCAACCTCTTAAAGGACATAATTCCCTAAATTTGTCACCTCTTCAAGGGTTTGTCCACTTCTAGGGTCTGCCTCTTAAAGGGCCAGTCCGCAAAACATGTCACATGTTCAAGTGGCTTTCCACTTCATAAGCCACATTGACATTTCCAAAGGTCTGTCCATTCCCAGGGTTGTCTCTTAGAAGGCCACCCACACACAATAATGCATCTTTAAGGACTGTCCACTTCCATGGTCATCCTCTTCATAGGCCAGTCACCTTAAAGTATTGCCAATTTTAAAGGTCCGTAAGCTTCCCAGGTCCACCTCTTAAAGGGCCAGTACACTTAAAATGCTGTTGTTTCGAGGGTTTGTACACAACCCTGGTCAACCTCTTAAAGGACATAATTCCCTAAATTTGTCACCTCTTCAAGGGTTTGTCCACTTCTAGGGTCTGCCTCTTAAAGGGCCAGTCCGCAAAACATGTCACATGTTCAAGTGGCTTTCCACTTCATAAGCCACATTGACATTTCCAAAGGTCTGTCCATTCCCAGGGTTGTCTCTTAGAAGGCCACCCACACACAATAATGCATCTTTAAGGACTGTCCACTTCCATGGTCATCCTCTTCATAGGCCAGTCACCTTAAAGTATTGCCAATTTTAAAGGTCCGTAAGCTTCCCAGGTCCACCTCTTAAAGGGCCAGTACACTTAAAATGCTGTTGTTTCGAGGGTTTGTACACAACCCTGGTCAACCTCTTAAAGGACATAATTCCCTAAATTTGTCACCTCTTCAAGGGTTTGTCCACTTCTAGGGTCTGCCTCTTAAAGGGCCACTCCGCAAAACATGTCACATGTTCAAGTGGCTTTCCACTTCATAAGCCACATTGACATTTCCAAAGATCTGTCCATTCCCAGGGTTGTCTCTTAGAAGGCCACCCACACACAATAATGCATCTTTAAGGACTGTCCACTTCCATGGTCATCCTCTTCATAGGCCAGTCACCTTAAAGTATTGCCAATTTTAAAGGTCCGTAAGCTTCCCAGGTCCACCTCTTAAAGGGCCAGTACACTTAAAATGCTGTTGTTTCGAGGGTTTGTACACAAACCTGGTCAACCTCTTAAAGGACATAATTCCCTAAATTTGCCACCTCTTCAAGGGTTTGTCCACTTCTAGGGTCTGCCTCTTAAAGGGCCAGTCTGCTAAACATGTCACATGTTCAAGTGGCTTTCCACTTCATAAGCCACATTGACATTTCCAAAGGTCTGTCCATTCCCAGGGTTGTCTCTTAGAAGGCCACCCACACACAATAATGCATCTTTAAGGACTGTCCACTTCCATGGTCATCCTCTTCATAGGCCAGTCACCTTAAAGTATTGCCAATTTTAAAGGTCCGTAAGCTTCCCAGGTCCACCTCTTAAAGGGCCAGTACACTTAAAATGCTGTTGTTTCGAGGGTTTGTACACAACCCTGGTCAACCTCTTAAAGGACATAATTCCCTAAATTTGTCACCTCTTCAAGGGTTTGTCCACATCTAGGGTCTGCCTCTTAAAGGGCCAGTCATCAAAACATGTCACATGTTCAAGTGGATTTCCACTTCATAAGCCACATTGACATTTCCAAAGGTCTGTCCATTCCCAGGGTTGTCTCTTAGAAGGCCACCCACACACAATAATGCATCTTTAAGGACTGTCCACTTCCATGGTCATCCTCTTCATAGGCCAGTCACCTTAAAGTATTGCCAATTTTAAAGGTCCGTAAGCTTCCCAGGTCCACCTCTTAAAGGGCCAGTACACTTAAAATGCTGTTGTTTCGAGGGTTTGTACACAACCCTGGTCAACCTCTTAAAGGACATAATTCCCTAAATTTGTCACCTCTTCAAGGGTTTGTCCACTTCTAGGGTCTGCCTCTTAAAGGGCCAGTCCGCAAAACATGCCACATGTTCAAGTGGCTTTCCACTTCATAAGCCACATTGACATTTCCAAAGGTCTGTCCATTCCCAGGGTTGTCTCTTAGAAGGCCACCCACACACAATAATGCATCTTTAAGGACTGTCCACTTCCATGGTCATCCTCTTCATAGGCCAGTCACCTTAAAGTATTGCCAATTTTAAAGGTCCGTAAGCTTCCCAGGTCCACCTCTTAAAGGGCCAGTACACTTAAAATGCTGTTGTTTCGAGGGTTTGTACACAACCCTGGTCAACCTCTTAAAGGACATAATTCCCTAAATTTGCCACCTCTTCAAGGGTTTGTCCACTTCTAGGGTCTGCCTCTTAAAGGGCCAGTCCGCAAAACATGTCACATGTTCAAGTGGCTTTCCACTTCATAAGCCACATTGACATTTCCAAAGGTCTGTCCATTCCCAGGGTTGTCTCTTAGAAGGCCACCCACACACAATAATGCATCTTTAAGGACTGTCCACTTCCATGGTCATCCTCTTCATAGGCCAGTCACCTTAAAGTATTGCCAATTTTAAAGGTCCGTAAGCTTCCCGGGTCCACCTCTTAAAGGGCCAGTACACTTAAAATGCTGTTGTTTCGAGGGTTTGTACACAACCCTGGTCAACCTCTTAAAGGACATAATTCCCTAAATTTGTCACCTCTTCAAGGGTTTGTCCACTTCTAGGGTCTGCCTCTTAAAGGGCCAGTCCGCAAAACATGTCACATGTTCAAGTGGCTTTCCACTTCATAAGCCACATTGACATTTCCAAAGGTCTGTCCATTCCCAGGGTTGTCTCTTAGAAGGCCACCCACACACAATAATGCATCTTTAAGGACTGTCCACTTCCATGGTCATCCTCTTCATAGGCCAGTCACCTTAAAGTATTGCCAATTTTAAAGGTCCGTAAGCTTCCCAGGTCAACCTCTTAAAGGGCCAGTACACTTAAAATGCTGTTGTTTCGAGGGTTTGTACACAACCCTGGTCAACCTCTTAAAGGACATAATTCCCTAAATTTGCCACCTCTTCAAGGGTTTGTCCACTTCTAGGGTCTGCCTCTTAAAGGGCCAGTCCGCAAAACATGTCACATGTTCAAGTGGCTTTCCACTTCATAAGCCACATTGACATTTCCAAAGGTCTGTCCATTCCCAGGGTTGTCTCTTAGAAGGCCACCCACACACAATAATGCATCTTTAAGGACTGTCCACTTCCATGGTCATCCTCTTCATAGGCCAGTCACCTTAAAGTATTGCCAATTTTAAAGGTCCGTAAGCTTCCCAGGTCCACCTCTTAAAGGGCCAGTACACTTAAAATGCTGTTGTTTCGAGGGTTTGTACACAACCCTGGTCAACCTCTTAAAGGACATAATTCCCTAAATTTGTCACCTCTTCAAGGGTTTGTCCACATCTAGGGTCTGCCTCTTAAAGGGCCAGTCATCAAAACATGTCACATGTTCAAGTGGATTTCCACTTCATAAGCCACATTGACATTTCCAAAGGTCTGTCCATTCCCAGGGTTGTCTCTTAGAAGGCCACCCACACACAATAATGCATCTTTAAGGACTGTCCACTTCCATGGTCATCCTCTTCATAGGCCAGTCACCTTAAAGTACTGCCAATTTTAAAGGTCCGTAAGCTTCCCAGGTCCACCTCTTAAAGGGCCAGTACACTTAAAATACTGTTGTTTCAAGGGTTTGTACACAACCCTGGTCAACCTCTTAAAGGACATAATTCCCTAAATTTGTCACCTCTTCAAGGGTTTGTCCACATCTAGGGTCTGCCTCTTAAAGGGCCAGTCATCAAAACATGTCACATGTTCAAGTGGATTTCCACTTCATAAGCCACATTGACATTTCCAAAGGTCTGTCCATTCCCAGGGTTGTCTCTTAGAAGGCCACCCACACACAATAATGCATCTTTAAGGACTGTCCACTTCCATGGTCATCCTCTTCATAGGCCAGTCACCTTAAAGTATTGCCAATTTTAAAGGTCCGTAAGCTTCCCAGGTCCACCTCTTAAAGGGCCAGTACACTTAAAATGCTGTTGTTTCGAGGGTTTGTACACAACCCTGGTCAACCTCTTAAAGGACATAATTCCCTAAATTTGTCACCTCTTCAAGGGTTTGTCCACTTCTAGGGTCTGCCTCTTAAAGGGCCAGTCCGCAAAACATGTCACATGTTCAAGTGGCTTTCCACTTCATAAGCCACATTGACATTTCCAAAGGTCTGTCCATTCCCAGGGTTGTCTCTTAGAAGGCCAACCACACACAATAATGCATCTTTAAGGACTGTCCACTTCCATGGTCATCCTCTTCATAGGCCAGTCACCTTAAAGTATTACCAATTTTAAAGGTCCGTAAGCTTCCCAGGTCCACCTCTTAAAGGGCCAGTACACTTAAAATGCTGTTGTTTCGAGGGTTTGTACACAACCCTGGTCAACCTCTTAAAGGACATAATTCCCTAAATTTGTCACCTCTTCAAGGGTTTGTCCACTTCTAGGGTCTGCCTCTTAAAGGGCCAGTCCGCAAAACATGTCACATGTTCAAGTGGCTTTCCACTTCATAAGCCACATTGACATTTCCAAAGGTCTGTCCATTCCCAGGGTTGTCTCTTAGAAGGCCACCCACACACAATAATGCATCTTTAAGGACTGTCCACTTCCATGGTCATCCTCTTCATAGGCCAGTCACCTTAAAGTATTGCCAATTTTAAAGGTCCGTAAGCTTCCCAGGTCCACCTCTTAAAGGGCCAGTACACTTAAAATGCTGTTGTTTCAAGGGTTTGTACACAACCCTGGTCAACCTCTTAAAGGACATAATTCCCTAAATTTGTCACCTCTTCAAGGGTTTGTCCACTTCTAGGGTCTGCCTCTTAAAGGGCCAGTCCACAAAACATGTCACATGTTCAAGTGGCTTTCCACTTCATAAGCCACATTGACATTTCCAAAGGTCTGTCCATTCCCAGGGTTGTCTCTTAGAAGGCCACCCACACACAATAATGCATCTTTAAGGACTGTCCACTTCCATGGTCATCCTCTTCATAGGCCAGTCACCTTAAAGTATTGCCAATTTTAAAGGTCCGTAAGCTTCCCAGGTCCACCTCTTAAAGGGCCAGTACACTTAAAATGCTGTTATTTCGAGGGTTTGTACACAACCCTGGTCAACCTCTTAAAGGACATAATTCCCTAAATTTGTCACCTCTTCAAGGGTTTGTCCACTTCTAGGGTCTGCCTCTTAAAGGGCCAGTCCGCAAAACATGTCACATGTTCAAGTGGCTTTCCACTTCATAAGCCACATTGACATTTCCAAAGGTCTGTCCATTCCCAGGGTTGTCTCTTAGAAGGCCACCCACACACAATAATGCATCTTTAAGGACTGTCCACTTCCATGGTCATCCTCTTCATAGGCCAGTCACCTTAAAGTATTACCAATTTTAAAGGTCCGTAAGCTTCCCAGGTCCACCTCTTAAAGGGCCAGTACACTTAAAATGCTGTTGTTTCGAGGGTTTGTACACAACCCTGGTCAACCTCTTAAAGGACATAATTCCCTAAATTTGTCACCTCTTCAAGGGTTTGTCCACTTCTAGGGTCTGCCTCTTAAAGGGCCAGTCCGCAAAACATGTCACATGTTCAAGTGGCTTTCCACTTCATAAGCCACATTGACATTTCCAAAGGTCTGTCCATTCCCAGGGTTGTCTCTTAGAAGGCCAACCACACACAATAATGCATCTTTAAGGACTGTCCACTTCCATGGTCATCCTCTTCATAGGCCAGTCACCTTAAAGTATTACCAATTTTAAAGGTCCGTAAGCTTCCCAGGTCCACCTCTTAATGGGCCAGTACACTTAAAATGCTGTTGTTTCGAGGGTTTGTACACAACCCTGGTCAACCTCTTAAAGGACATAATTCCCTAAATTTGTCACCTCTTCAAGGGTTTGTCCACATCTAGGGTCTGCCTCTTAAAGGGCCAGTCCGCAAAACATGTCACATGTTCAAGTGGATTTCCACTTCATAAGCCACATTGACATTTCCAAAGGTCTGTCCATTCCCAGGGTTGTCTCTTAGAAGGCCACCCACACACAATAATGCATCTTTAAGGACTGTCCACTTCCATGGTCATCCTCTTCATAGGCCAGTCACCTTAAAGTATTGCCAATTTTAAAGGTCCGTAAGCTTCCCGGGTCCACCTCTTAAAGGGCCAGTACACTTAAAATGCTGTTGTTTCGAGGGTTTGTACACAACCCTGGTCAACCTCTTAAAGGACATAATTCCCTAAATTTGTCACCTCTTCAAGGGTTTGTCCACTTCTAGGGTCTGCCTCTTAAAGGGCCAGTCCGCAAAACATGTCACATGTTCAAGTGGCTTTCCACTTCATAAGCCACATTGACATTTCCAAAGGTCTGTCCATTCCCAGGGTTGTCTCTTAGAAGGCCACCCACACACAATAATGCATCTTTAAGGACTGTCCACTTCCATGGTCATCCTCTTCATAGGCCAGTCACCTTAAAGTATTGCCAATTTTAAAGGTCCGTAAGCTTCCCAGGTCCACCTCTTAAAGGGCCAGTACACTTAAAATGCTGTTGTTTCGAGGGTTTGTACACAACCCTGGTCAACCTCTTAAAGGACATAATTCCCTAAATTTGTCACCTCTTCAAGGGTTTGTCCACTTCTAGGGTCTGCCTCTTAAAGGGCCAGTCCGCAAAACATGTCACATGTTCAAGTGGCTTTCCACTTCATAAGCCACATTGACATTTCCAAAGGTCTGTCCATTCCCAGGGTTGTCTCTTAGAAGGCCACCCACACACAATAATGCATCTTTAAGGACTGTCCACTTCCATGGTCATCCTCTTCATAGGCCAGTCACCTTAAAGTATTACCAATTTTAAAGGTCCGTAAGCTTCCCAGGTCCACCTCTTAAAGGGCCAGTACACTTAAAATGCTGTTGTTTCGAGGGTTTGTACACAACCCTGGTCAACCTCTTAAAGGACATAATTCCCTAAATTTGTCACCTCTTCAAGGGTTTGTCCACTTCTAGGGTCTGCCTCTTAAAGGGCCAGTCCGCAAAACATGTCACATGTTCAAGTGGCTTTCCACTTCATAAGCCACATTGACATTTCCAAAGGTCTGTCCATTCCCAGGGTTGTCTCTTAGAAGGCCAACCACACACAATAATGCATCTTTAAGGACTGTCCACTTCCATGGTCATCCTCTTCATAGGCCAGTCACCTTAAAGTATTACCAATTTTAAAGGTCCGTAAGCTTCCCAGGTCCACCTCTTAAAGGGCCAGTACACTTAAAATGCTGTTGTTTCGAGGGTTTGTACACAACCCTGGTCAACCTCTTAAAGGACATAATTCCCTAAATTTGTCACCTCTTCAAGGGTTTGTCCACTTCTAGGGTCTGCCTCTTAAAGGGCCAGTCCGCAAAACATGTCACATGTTCAAGTGGCTTTCCACTTCATAAGCCACATTGACATTTCCAAAGGTCTGTCCATTCCCAGGGTTGTCTCTTAGAAGGCCACCCACACACAATAATGCATCTTTAAGGACTGTCCACTTCCATGGTCATCCTCTTCATAGGCCAGTCACCTTAAAGTATTGCCAATTTTAAAGGTCCGTAAGCTTCCCAGGTCCACCTCTTAAAGGGCCAGTACACTTAAAATGCTGTTGTTTCAAGGGTTTGTACACAACCCTGGTCAACCTCTTAAAGGACATAATTCCCTAAATTTGTCACCTCTTCAAGGGTTTGTCCACTTCTAGGGTCTGCCTCTTAAAGGGCCAGTCCACAAAACATGTCACATGTTCAAGTGGCTTTCCACTTCATAAGCCACATTGACATTTCCAAAGGTCTGTCCATTCCCAGGGTTGTCTCTTAGAAGGCCACCCACACACAATAATGCATCTTTAAGGACTGTCCACTTCCATGGTCATCCTCTTCATAGGCCAGTCACCTTAAAGTATTACCAATTTTAAAGGTCCGTAAGCTTCCCAGGTCCACCTCTTAAAGGGCCAGTACACTTAAAATGCTGTTGTTTCGAGGGTTTGTACACAACCCTGGTCAACCTCTTAAAGGACATAATTCCCTAAATTTGTCACCTCTTCAAGGGTTTGTCCACTTCTAGGGTCTGCCTCTTAAAGGGCCAGTCCGCAAAACATGTCACATGTTCAAGTGGCTTTCCACTTCATAAGCCACATTGACATTTCCAAAGGTCTGTCCATTCCCAGGGTTGTCTCTTAGAAGGCCACCCACACACAATAATGCATCTTTAAGGACTGTCCACTTCCATGGTCATCCTCTTCATAGGCCAGTCACCTTAAAGTATTGCCAATTTTAAAGGTCCGTAAGCTTCCCAGGTCCACCTCTTAAAGGGCCAGTACACTTAAAATGCTGTTGTTTCGAGGGTTTGTACACAACCCTGGTCAACCTCTTAAAGGACATAATTCCCTAAATTTGCCACCTCTTCAAGGGTTTGTCCACTTCTAGGGTCTGCCTCTTAAAGGGCCAGTCCGCAAAACATGTCACATGTTCAAGTGGCTTTCCACTTCATAAGCCACATTGACATTTCCAAAGGTCTGTCCATTCCCAGGGTTGTCTCTTAGAAGGCCACCCACACACAATAATGCATCTTTAAGGACTGTCCACTTCCATGGTCATCCTCTTCATAGGCCAGTCACCTTAAAGTATTGCCAATTTTAAAGGTCCGTAAGCTTCCCAGGTCCACCTCTTAAAGGGCCAGTACACTTAAAATGCTGTTGTTTCGAGGGTTTGTACACAACCCTGGTCAACCTCTTAAAGGACATAATTCCCTAAATTTGTCACCTCTTCAAGGGTTTGTCCACATCTAGGGTCTGCCTCTTAAAGGGCCAGTCATCAAAACATGTCACATGTTCAAGTGGATTTCCACTTCATAAGCCACATTGACATTTCCAAAGGTCTGTCCATTCCCAGGGTTGTCTCTTAGAAGGCCACCCACACACAATAATGCATCTTTAAGGACTGTCCACTTCCATGGTCATCCTCTTCATAGGCCAGTCACCTTAAAGTACTGCCAATTTTAAAGGTCCGTAAGCTTCCCAGGTCCACCTCTTAAAGGGCCAGTACACTTAAAATACTGTTGTTTCAAGGGTTTGTACACAACCCTGGTCAACCTCTTAAAGGACATAATTCCCTAAATTTGTCACCTCTTCAAGGGTTTGTCCACATCTAGGGTCTGCCTCTTAAAGGGCCAGTCATCAAAACATGTCACATGTTCAAGTGGATTTCCACTTCATAAGCCACATTGACATTTCCAAAGGTCTGTCCATTCCCAGGGTTGTCTCTTAGAAGGCCACCCACACACAATAATGCATCTTTAAGGACTGTCCACTTCCATGGTCATCCTCTTCATAGGCCAGTCACCTTAAAGTATTGCCAATTTTAAAGGTCCGTAAGCTTCCCAGGTCCACCTCTTAAAGGGCCAGTACACTTAAAATGCTGTTGTTTCGAGGGTTTGTACACAACCCTGGTCAACCTCTTAAAGGACATAATTCCCTAAATTTGTCACCTCTTCAAGGGTTTGTCCACTTCTAGGGTCTGCCTCTTAAAGGGCCAGTCCGCAAAACATGTCACATGTTCAAGTGGCTTTCCACTTCATAAGCCACATTGACATTTCCAAAGATCTGTCCATTCCCAGGGTTGTCTCTTAGAAGGCCACCCACACACAATAATGCATCTTTAAGGACTGTCCACTTCCATGGTCATCCTCTTCATAGGCCAGTCACCTTAAAGTATTGCCAATTTTAAAGGTCCGTAAGCTTCCCAGGTCCACCTCTTAAAGGGCCAGTACACTTAAAATGCTGTTGTTTCGAGGGTTTGTACACAACCCTGGTCAACCTCTTAAAGGACATAATTCCCTAAATTTGCCACCTCTTCAAGGGTTTGTCCACTTCTAGGGTCTGCCTCTTAAAGGGCCAGTCTGCAAAACATGTCACATGTTCAAGTGGCTTTCCACTTCATAAGCCACATTGACATTTCCAAAGGTCTGTCCATTCCCAGGGTTGTCTCTTAGAAGGCCACCCACACACAATAATGCATCTTTAAGGACTGTCCACTTCCATGGTCATCCTCTTCATAGGCCAGTCACCTTAAAGTATTGCCAATTTTAAAGGTCCGTAAGCTTCCCAGGTCCACCTCTTAAAGGGCCAGTACACTTAAAATGCTGTTGTTTCGAGGGTTTGTACACAACCCTGGTCAACCTCTTAAAGGACATAATTCCCTAAATTTGTCACCTCTTCAAGGGTTTGTCCACATCTAGGGTCTGCCTCTTAAAGGGCCAGTCATCAAAACATGTCACATGTTCAAGTGGATTTCCACTTCATAAGCCTCATTGACATTTCCAAAGGTCTGTCCATTCCCAGGGTTGTCTCTTAGAAGGCCACCCACACACAATAATGCATCTTTAAGGACTGTCCACTTCCATGGTCATCCTCTTCATAGGCCAGTCACCTTAAAGTATTGCCAATTTTAAAGGTCCGTAAGCTTCCCAGGTCCACCTCTTAAAGGGCCAGTACACTTAAAATGCTGTTATTTCGAGGGTTTGTACACAACCCTGGTCAACCTCTTAAAGGACATAATTCCCTAAATTTGTCACCTCTTCAAGGGTTTGTCCACTTCTAGGGTCTGCCTCTTAAAGGGCCAGTCCGCAAAACATGTCACATGTTCAAGTGGCTTTCCACTTCATAAGCCACATTGACATTTCCAAAGGTCTGTCCATTCCCAGGGTTGTCTCTTAGAAGGCCACCCACACACAATAATGCATCTTTAAGGACTGTCCACTTCCATGGTCATCCTCTTCATAGGCCAGTCACCTTAAAGTATTACCAATTTTAAAGGTCCGTAAGCTTCCCAGGTCCACCTCTTAAAGGGCCAGTACACTTAAAATGCTGTTGTTTCGAGGGTTTGTACACAACCCTGGTCAACCTCTTAAAGGACATAATTCCCTAAATTTGTCACCTCTTCAAGGGTTTGTCCACTTCTAGGGTCTGCCTCTTAAAGGGCCAGTCCGCAAAACATGTCACATGTTCAAGTGGCTTTCCACTTCATAAGCCACATTGACATTTCCAAAGGTCTGTCCATTCCCAGGGTTGTCTCTTAGAAGGCCAACCACACACAATAATGCATCTTTAAGGACTGTCCACTTCCATGGTCATCCTCTTCATAGGCCAGTCACCTTAAAGTATTACCAATTTTAAAGGTCCGTAAGCTTCCCAGGTCCACCTCTTAAAGGGCCAGTACACTTAAAATGCTGTTGTTTCGAGGGTTTGTACACAACCCTGGTCAACCTCTTAAAGGACATAATTCCCTAAATTTGTCACCTCTTCAAGGGTTTGTCCACTTCTAGGGTCTGCCTCTTAAAGGGCCAGTCCGCAAAACATGTCACATGTTCAAGTGGCTTTCCACTTCATAAGCCACATTGACATTTCCAAAGGTCTGTCCATTCCCAGGGTTGTCTCTTAGAAGGCCACCCACACACAATAATGCATCTTTAAGGACTGTCCACTTCCATGGTCATCCTCTTCATAGGCCAGTCACCTTAAAGTATTGCCAATTTTAAAGGTCCGTAAGCTTCCCAGGTCCACCTCTTAAAGGGCCAGTACACTTAAAATGCTGTTGTTTCAAGGGTTTGTACACAACCCTGGTCAACCTCTTAAAGGACATAATTCCCTAAATTTGTCACCTCTTCAAGGGTTTGTCCACTTCTAGGGTCTGCCTCTTAAAGGGCCAGTCCACAAAACATGTCACATGTTCAAGTGGCTTTCCACTTCATAAGCCACATTGACATTTCCAAAGGTCTGTCCATTCCCAGGGTTGTCTCTTAGAAGGCCACCCACACACAATAATGCATCTTTAAGGACTGTCCACTTCCATGGTCATCCTCTTCATAGGCCAGTCACCTTAAAGTATTACCAATTTTAAAGGTCCGTAAGCTTCGCAGGTCCACCTCTTAAAGGGCCAGTACACTTAAAATGCTGTTGTTTCGAGGGTTTGTACACAACCCTGGTCAACCTCTTAAAGGACATAATTCCCTAAATTTGTCACCTCTTCAAGGGTTTGTCCACTTCTAGGGTCTGCCTCTTAAAGGGCCAGTCCGCAAAACATGTCACATGTTCAAGTGGCTTTCCACTTCATAAGCCACATTGACATTTCCAAAGGTCTGTCCATTCCCAGGGTTGTCTCTTAGAAGGCCACCCACACACAATAATGCATCTTTAAGGACTGTCCACTTCCATGGTCATCCTCTTCATAGGCCAGTCACCTTAAAGTATTGCCAATTTTAAAGGTCCGTAAGCTTCCCAGGTCCACCTCTTAAAGGGCCAGTACACTTAAAATGCTGTTGTTTCGAGGGTTTGTACACAACCCTGGTCAACCTCTTAAAGGACATAATTCCCTAAATTTGTCACCTCTTCAAGGGTTTGTCCACTTCTAGGGTCTGCCTCTTAAAGGGCCAGTCCGCAAAACATGTCACATGTTCAAGTGGCTTTCCACTTCATAAGCCACATTGACATTTCCAAAGGTCTGTCCATTCCCAGGGTTGTCTCTTAGAAGGCCACCCACACACAATAATGCATCTTTAAGGACTGTCCACTTCCATGGTCATCCTCTTCATAGGCCAGTCACCTTAAAGTATTACCAATTTTAAAGGTCCGTAAGCTTCCCAGGTCCACCTCTTAAAGGGCCAGTACACTTAAAATGCTGTTGTTTCGAGGGTTTGTACACAACCCTGGTCAACCTCTTAAAGGACATAATTCCCTAAATTTGTCACCTCTTCAAGGGTTTGTCCACTTCTAGGGTCTGCCTCTTAAAGGGCCAGTCCGCAAAACATGTCACATGTTCAAGTGGCTTTCCACTTCATAAGCCACATTGACATTTCCAAAGGTCTGTCCATTCCCAGGGTTGTCTCTTAGAAGGCCAACCACACACAATAATGCATCTTTAAGGACTGTCCACTTCCATGGTCATCCTCTTCATAGGCCAGTCACCTTAAAGTATTACCAATTTTAAAGGTCCGTAAGCTTCCCAGGTCCACCTCTTAAAGGGCCAGTACACTTAAAATGCTGTTGTTTCGAGGGTTTGTACACAACCCTGGTCAACCTCTTAAAGGACATAATTCCCTAAATTTGTCACCTCTTCAAGGGTTTGTCCACTTCTAGGGTCTGCCTCTTAAAGGGCCAGTCCGCAAAACATGTCACATGTTCAAGTGGCTTTCCACTTCATAAGCCACATTGACATTTCCAAAGGTCTGTCCATTCCCAGGGTTGTCTCTTAGAAGGCCACCCACACACAATAATGCATCTTTAAGGACTGTCCACTTCCATGGTCATCCTCTTCATAGGCCAGTCACCTTAAAGTATTGCCAATTTTAAAGGTCCGTAAGCTTCCCAGGTCCACCTCTTAAAGGGCCAGTACACTTAAAATGCTGTTGTTTCAAGGGTTTGTACACAACCCTGGTCAACCTCTTAAAGGACATAATTCCCTAAATTTGTCACCTCTTCAAGGGTTTGTCCACTTCTAGGGTCTGCCTCTTAAAGGGCCAGTCCACAAAACATGTCACATGTTCAAGTGGCTTTCCACTTCATAAGCCACATTGACATTTCCAAAGGTCTGTCCATTCCCAGGGTTGTCTCTTAGAAGGCCACCCACACACAATAATGCATCTTTAAGGACTGTCCACTTCCATGGTCATCCTCTTCATAGGCCAGTCACCTTAAAGTATTACCAATTTTAAAGGTCCGTAAGCTTCGCAGGTCCACCTCTTAAAGGGCCAGTACACTTAAAATGCTGTTGTTTCGAGGGTTTGTACACAACCCTGGTCAACCTCTTAAAGGACATAATTCCCTAAATTTGTCACCTCTTCAAGGGTTTGTCCACTTCTAGGGTCTGCCTCTTAAAGGGCCAGTCCGCAAAACATGTCACATGTTCAAGTGGCTTTCCACTTCATAAGCCACATTGACATTTCCAAAGGTCTGTCCATTCCCAGGGTTGTCTCTTAGAAGGCCACCCACACACAATAATGCATCTTTAAGGACTGTCCACTTCCATGGTCATCCTCTTCATAGGCCAGTCACCTTAAAGTATTGCCAATTTTAAAGGTCCGTAAGCTTCCCAGGTCCACCTCTTAAAGGGCCAGTACACTTAAAATGCTGTTGTTTCGAGGGTTTGTACACAACCCTGGTCAACCTCTTAAAGGACATAATTCCCTAAATTTGTCACCTCTTCAAGGGTTTGTCCACTTCTAGGGTCTGCCTCTTAAAGGGCCAGTCCACAAAACATGTCACATGTTCAAGTGGCTTTCCACTTCATAAGCCACATTGACATTTCCAAAGGTCTGTCCATTCCCAGGGTTGTCTCTTAGAAGGCCACCCACACACAATAATGCATCTTTAAGGACTGTCCACTTCCATGGTCATCCTCTTCATAGGCCAGTCACCTTAAAGTATTGCCAATTTTAAAGGTCCGTAAGCTTCCCAGGTCCACCTCTTAAAGGGCCAGTACACTTAAAATGCTGTTGTTTCGAGGGTTTGTACACAACCCTGGTCAACCTCTTAAAGGACATAATTCCCTAAATTTGCCACCTCTTCAAGGGTTTGTCCACTTCTAGGGTCTGCCTCTTAAAGGGCCAGTCCGCAAAACATGTCACATGTTCAAGTGGCTTTCCACTTCATAAGCCACATTGACATTTCCAAAGGTCTGTCCATTCCCAGGGTTGTCTCTTAGAAGGCCACCCACACACAATAATGCATCTTTAAGGACTGTCCACTTCCATGGTCATCCTCTTCATAGGCCAGTCACCTTAAAGTATTGCCAATTTTAAAGGTCCGTAAGCTTCCCGGGTCCACCTCTTAAAGGGCCAGTACACTTAAAATGCTGTTGTTTCGAGGGTTTGTACACAACCCTGGTCAACCTCTTAAAGGACATAATTCCCTAAATTTGTCACCTCTTCAAGGGTTTGTCCACTTCTAGGGTCTGCCTCTTAAAGGGCCAGTCCGCAAAACATGTCACATGTTCAAGTGGCTTTCCACTTCATAAGCCACATTGACATTTCCAAAGGTCTGTCCATTCCCAGGGTTGTCTCTTAGAAGGCCACCCACACACAATAATGCATCTTTAAGGACTGTCCACTTCCATGGTCATCCTCTTCATAGGCCAGTCACCTTAAAGTATTGCCAATTTTAAAGGTCCGTAAGCTTCCCAGGTCCACCTCTTAAAGGGCCAGTACACTTAAAATGCTGTTGTTTCGAGGGTTTGTACACAACCCTGGTCAACCTCTTAAAGGACATAATTCCCTAAATTTGTCACCTCTTCAAGGGTTTGTCCACTTCTAGGGTCTGCCTCTTAAAGGGCCAGTCCACAAAACATGTCACATGTTCAAGTGGCTTTCCACTTCATAAGCCACATTGACATTTCCAAAGATCTGTCCATTCCCAGGGTTGTCTCTTAGAAGGCCACCCACACACAATAATGCATCTTTAAGGACTGTCCACTTCCATGGTAATCCTCTTCATAGGCCAGTCACCTTAAAGTATTGCCAATTTTAAAGGTCCGTAAGCTTCCCAGGTCCACCTCTTAAAGGGCCAGTACACTTAAAATGCTGTTGTTTCGAGGGTTTGTACACAACCCTGGTCAACCTCTTAAAGGACATAATTCCCTAAATTTGCCACCTCTTCAAGGGTTTGTCCACTTCTAGGGTCTGCCTCTTAAAGGGCCAGTCTGCAAAACATGTCACATGTTCAAGTGGCTTTCCACTTCATAAGCCACATTGACATTTCCAAAGGTCTGTCCATTCCCAGGGTTGTCTCTTAGAAGGCCACCCACACACAATAATGCATCTTTAAGGACTGTCCACTTCCATGGTCATCCTCTTCATAGGCCAGTCACCTTAAAGTATTGCCAATTTTAAAGGTCCGTAAGCTTCCCAGGTCCACCTCTTAAAGGGCCAGTACACTTAAAATGCTGTTGTTTCGAGGGTTTGTACACAACCCTGGTCAACCTCTTAAAGGACATAATTCCCTAAATTTGTCACCTCTTCAAGGGTTTGTCCACATCTAGGGTCTGCCTCTTAAAGGGCCAGTCATCAAAACATGTCACATGTTCAAGTGGATTTCCACTTCATAAGCCACATTGACATTTCCAAAGGTCTGTCCATTCCCAGGGTTGTCTCTTAGAAGGCCAACCACACACAATAATGCATCTTTAAGGACTGTCCACTTCCATGGTCATCCTCTTCATAGGCCAGTCACCTTAAAGTATTACCAATTTTAAAGGTCCGTAAGCTTCCCAGGTCCACCTCTTAAAGGGCCAGTACACTTAAAATGCTGTTGTTTCGAGGGTTTGTACACAACCCTGGTCAACCTCTTAAAGGACATAATTCCCTAAATTTGTCACCTCTTCAAGGGTTTGTCCACTTCTAGGGTCTGCCTCTTAAAGGGCCAGTCCGCAAAACATGTCACATGTTCAAGTGGCTTTCCACTTCATAAGCCACATTGACATTTCCAAAGGTCTGTCCATTCCCAGGGTTGTCTCTTAGAAGGCCACCCACACACAATAATGCATCTTTAAGGACTGTCCACTTCCATGGTCATCCTCTTCATAGGCCAGTCACCTTAAAGTATTGCCAATTTTAAAGGTCCGTAAGCTTCCCAGGTCCACCTCTTAAAGGGCCAGTACACTTAAAATGCTGTTGTTTCAAGGGTTTGTACACAACCCTGGTCAACCTCTTAAAGGACATAATTCCCTAAATTTGTCACCTCTTCAAGGGTTTGTCCACTTCTAGGGTCTGCCTCTTAAAGGGCCAGTCCGCAAAACATGTCACATGTTCAAGTGGCTTTCCACTTCATAAGCCACATTGACATTTCCAAAGGTCTGTCCATTCCCAGGGTTGTCTCTTAGAAGGCCACCCACACACAATAATGCATCTTTAAGGACTGTCCACTTCCATGGTCATCCTCTTCATAGGCCAGTCACCTTAAAGTATTACCAATTTTAAAGGTCCGTAAGCTTCCCAGGTCCACCTCTTAAAGGGCCAGTACACTTAAAATGCTGTTGTTTCGAGGGTTTGTACACAACCCTGGTCAACCTCTTAAAGGACATAATTCCCTAAATTTGTCACCTCTTCAAGGGTTTGTCCACTTCTAGGGTCTGCCTCTTAAAGGGCCAGTCCGCAAAACATGTCACATGTTCAAGTGGCTTTCCACTTCATAAGCCACATTGACATTTCCAAAGGTCTGTCCATTCCCAGGGTTGTCTCTTAGAAGGCCAACCACACACAATAATGCATCTTTAAGGACTGTCCACTTCCATGGTCATCCTCTTCATAGGCCAGTCACCTTAAAGTATTACCAATTTTAAAGGTCCGTAAGCTTCCCAGGTCCACCTCTTAAAGGGCCAGTACACTTAAAATGCTGTTGTTTCGAGGGTTTGTACACAACCCTGGTCAACCTCTTAAAGGACATAATTCCCTAAATTTGTCACCTCTTCAAGGGTTTGTCCACTTCTAGGGTCTGCCTCTTAAAGGGCCAGTCCGCAAAACATGTCACATGTTCAAGTGGCTTTCCACTTCATAAGCCACATTGACATTTCCAAAGGTCTGTCCATTCCCAGGGTTGTCTCTTAGAAGGCCACCCACACACAATAATGCATCTTTAAGGACTGTCCACTTCCATGGTCATCCTCTTCATAGGCCAGTCACCTTAAAGTATTGCCAATTTTAAAGGTCCGTAAGCTTCCCAGGTCCACCTCTTAAAGGGCCAGTACACTTAAAATGCTGTTGTTTCAAGGGTTTGTACACAACCCTGGTCAACCTCTTAAAGGACATAATTCCCTAAATTTGTCACCTCTTCAAGGGTTTGTCCACTTCTAGGGTCTGCCTCTTAAAGGGCCAGTCCACAAAACATGTCACATGTTCAAGTGGCTTTCCACTTCATAAGCCACATTGACATTTCCAAAGGTCTGTCCATTCCCAGGGTTGTCTCTTAGAAGGCCACCCACACACAATAATGCATCTTTAAGGACTGTCCACTTCCATGGTCATCCTCTTCATAGGCCAGTCACCTTAAAGTATTACCAATTTTAAAGGTCCGTAAGCTTCGCAGGTCCACCTCTTAAAGGGCCAGTACACTTAAAATGCTGTTGTTTCGAGGGTTTGTACACAACCCTGGTCAACCTCTTAAAGGACATAATTCCCTAAATTTGTCACCTCTTCAAGGGTTTGTCCACTTCTAGGGTCTGCCTCTTAAAGGGCCAGTCCGCAAAACATGTCACATGTTCAAGTGGCTTTCCACTTCATAAGCCACATTGACATTTCCAAAGGTCTGTCCATTCCCAGGGTTGTCTCTTAGAAGGCCACCCACACACAATAATGCATCTTTAAGGACTGTCCACTTCCATGGTCATCCTCTTCATAGGCCAGTCACCTTAAAGTATTGCCAATTTTAAAGGTCCGTAAGCTTCCCAGGTCCACCTCTTAAAGGGCCAGTACACTTAAAATGCTGTTGTTTCGAGGGTTTGTACACAACCCTGGTCAACCTCTTAAAGGACATAATTCCCTAAATTTGTCACCTCTTCAAGGGTTTGTCCACTTCTAGGGTCTGCCTCTTAAAGGGCCAGTCCGCAAAACATGTCACATGTTCAAGTGGCTTTCCACTTCATAAGCCACATTGACATTTCCAAAGGTCTGTCCATTCCCAGGGTTGTCTCTTAGAAGGCCACCCACACACAATAATGCATCTTTAAGGACTGTCCACTTCCATGGTCATCCTCTTCATAGGCCAGTCACCTTAAAGTATTACCAATTTTAAAGGTCCGTAAGCTTCCCAGGTCCACCTCTTAAAGGGCCAGTACACTTAAAATGCTGTTGTTTCGAGGGTTTGTACACAACCCTGGTCAACCTCTTAAAGGACATAATTCCCTAAATTTGTCACCTCTTCAAGGGTTTGTCCACTTCTAGGGTCTGCCTCTTAAAGGGCCAGTCCGCAAAACATGTCACATGTTCAAGTGGCTTTCCACTTCATAAGCCACATTGACATTTCCAAAGGTCTGTCCATTCCCAGGGTTGTCTCTTAGAAGGCCAACCACACACAATAATGCATCTTTAAGGACTGTCCACTTCCATGGTCATCCTCTTCATAGGCCAGTCACCTTAAAGTATTACCAATTTTAAAGGTCCGTAAGCTTCCCAGGTCCACCTCTTAAAGGGCCAGTACACTTAAAATGCTGTTGTTTCGAGGGTTTGTACACAACCCTGGTCAACCTCTTAAAGGACATAATTCCCTAAATTTGTCACCTCTTCAAGGGTTTGTCCACTTCTAGGGTCTGCCTCTTAAAGGGCCAGTCCGCAAAACATGTCACATGTTCAAGTGGCTTTCCACTTCATAAGCCACATTGACATTTCCAAAGGTCTGTCCATTCCCAGGGTTGTCTCTTAGAAGGCCACCCACACACAATAATGCATCTTTAAGGACTGTCCACTTCCATGGTCATCCTCTTCATAGGCCAGTCACCTTAAAGTATTGCCAATTTTAAAGGTCCGTAAGCTTCCCAGGTCCACCTCTTAAAGGGCCAGTACACTTAAAATGCTGTTGTTTCAAGGGTTTGTACACAACCCTGGTCAACCTCTTAAAGGACATAATTCCCTAAATTTGTCACCTCTTCAAGGGTTTGTCCACTTCTAGGGTCTGCCTCTTAAAGGGCCAGTCCACAAAACATGTCACATGTTCAAGTGGCTTTCCACTTCATAAGCCACATTGACATTTCCAAAGGTCTGTCCATTCCCAGGGTTGTCTCTTAGAAGGCCACCCACACACAATAATGCATCTTTAAGGACTGTCCACTTCCATGGTCATCCTCTTCATAGGCCAGTCACCTTAAAGTATTACCAATTTTAAAGGTCCGTAAGCTTCGCAGGTCCACCTCTTAAAGGGCCAGTACACTTAAAATGCTGTTGTTTCGAGGGTTTGTACACAACCCTGGTCAACCTCTTAAAGGACATAATTCCCTAAATTTGTCACCTCTTCAAGGGTTTGTCCACTTCTAGGGTCTGCCTCTTAAAGGGCCAGTCCGCAAAACATGTCACATGTTCAAGTGGCTTTCCACTTCATAAGCCACATTGACATTTCCAAAGGTCTGTCCATTCCCAGGGTTGTCTCTTAGAAGGCCACCCACACACAATAATGCATCTTTAAGGACTGTCCACTTCCATGGTCATCCTCTTCATAGGCCAGTCACCTTAAAGTATTGCCAATTTTAAAGGTCCGTAAGCTTCCCAGGTCCACCTCTTAAAGGGCCAGTACACTTAAAATGCTGTTGTTTCGAGGGTTTGTACACAACCCTGGTCAACCTCTTAAAGGACATAATTCCCTAAATTTGTCACCTCTTCAAGGGTTTGTCCACTTCTAGGGTCTGCCTCTTAAAGGGCCAGTCCACAAAACATGTCACATGTTCAAGTGGCTTTCCACTTCATAAGCCACATTGACATTTCCAAAGGTCTGTCCATTCCCAGGGTTGTCTCTTAGAAGGCCACCCACACACAATAATGCATCTTTAAGGACTGTCCACTTCCATGGTCATCCTCTTCATAGGCCAGTCACCTTAAAGTATTGCCAATTTTAAAGGTCCGTAAGCTTCCCAGGTCCACCTCTTAAAGGGCCAGTACACTTAAAATGCTGTTGTTTCGAGGGTTTGTACACAACCCTGGTCAACCTCTTAAAGGACATAATTCCCTAAATTTGCCACCTCTTCAAGGGTTTGTCCACTTCTAGGGTCTGCCTCTTAAAGGGCCAGTCCGCAAAACATGTCACATGTTCAAGTGGCTTTCCACTTCATAAGCCACATTGACATTTCCAAAGGTCTGTCCGTTCCCAGGGTTGTCTCTTAGAAGGCCACCCACACACAATAATGCATCTTTAAGGACTGTCCACTTCCATGGTCATCCTCTTCATAGGCCAGTCACCTTAAAGTATTGCCAATTTTAAAGGTCCGTAAGCTTCCCGGGTCCACCTCTTAAAGGGCCAGTACACTTAAAATGCTGTTGTTTCGAGGGTTTGTACACAACCCTGGTCAACCTCTTAAAGGACATAATTCCCTAAATTTGTCACCTCTTCAAGGGTTTGTCCACTTCTAGGGTCTGCCTCTTAAAGGGCCAGTCCGCAAAACATGTCACATGTTCAAGTGGCTTTCCACTTCATAAGCCACATTGACATTTCCAAAGGTCTGTCCATTCCCAGGGTTGTCTCTTAGAAGGCCACCCACACACAATAATGCATCTTTAAGGACTGTCCACTTCCATGGTCATCCTCTTCATAGGCCAGTCACCTTAAAGTATTGCCAATTTTAAAGGTCCGTAAGCTTCCCAGGTCCACCTCTTAAAGGGCCAGTACACTTAAAATGCTGTTGTTTCGAGGGTTTGTACACAACCCTGGTCAACCTCTTAAAGGACATAATTCCCTAAATTTGTCACCTCTTCAAGGGTTTGTCCACTTCTAGGGTCTGCCTCTTAAAGGGCCAGTCCGCAAAACATGTCACATGTTCAAGTGGCTTTCCACTTCATAAGCCACATTGACATTTCCAAAGATCTGTCCATTCCCAGGGTTGTCTCTTAGAAGGCCACCCACACACAATAATGCATCTTTAAGGACTGTCCACTTCCATGGTCATCCTCTTCATAGGCCAGTCACCTTAAAGTATTGCCAATTTTAAAGGTCCGTAAGCTTCCCAGGTCCACCTCTTAAAGGGCCAGTACACTTAAAATGCTGTTGTTTCGAGGGTTTGTACACAACCCTGGTCAACCTCTTAAAGGACATAATTCCCTAAATTTGCCACCTCTTCAAGGGTTTGTCCACTTCTAGGGTCTGCCTCTTAAAGGGCCAGTCTGCAAAACATGTCACATGTTCAAGTGGCTTTCCACTTCATAAGCCACATTGACATTTCCAAAGGTCTGTCCATTCCCAGGGTTGTCTCTTAGAAGGCCACCCACACACAATAATGCATCTTTAAGGACTGTCCACTTCCATGGTCATCCTCTTCATAGGCCAGTCACCTTAAAGTATTGCCAATTTTAAAGGTCCGTAAGCTTCCCAGGTCCACCTCTTAAAGGGCCAGTACACTTAAAATGCTGTTGTTTCGAGGGTTTGTACACAACCCTGGTCAACCTCTTAAAGGACATAATTCCCTAAATTTGTCACCTCTTCAAGGGTTTGTCCACATCTAGGGTCTGCCTCTTAAAGGGCCAGTCATCAAAACATGTCACATGTTCAAG
Organism: Eleutherodactylus coqui; assembly: GCF_035609145.1. Lineage (NCBI taxonomy): Eukaryota > Metazoa > Chordata > Amphibia > Anura > Eleutherodactylidae > Eleutherodactylus > Eleutherodactylus coqui. The sequence goes on along the minus strand of NW_027102130.1, from coordinate 105,923 downwards.
TGGATTTCCACTTCATAAGCCACATTGACATTTCCAAAGGTCTGTCCATTCCCAGGGTTGTCTCTTAGAAGGCCAACCACACACAATAATGCATCTTTAAGGACTGTCCACTTCCATGGTCATCCTCTTCATAGGCCAGTCACCTTAAAGTATTACCAATTTTAAAGGTCCGTAAGCTTCCCAGGTCCACCTCTTAAAGGGCCAGTACACTTAAAATGCTGTTGTTTCGAGGGTTTGTACACAACCCTGGTCAACCTCTTAAAGGACATAATTCCCTAAATTTGTCACCTCTTCAAGGGTTTGTCCACTTCTAGGGTCTGCCTCTTAAAGGGCCAGTCCGCAAAACATGTCACATGTTCAAGTGGCTTTCCACTTCATAAGCCACATTGACATTTCCAAAGGTCTGTCCATTCCCAGGGTTGTCTCTTAGAAGGCCACCCACACACAATAATGCATCTTTAAGGACTGTCCACTTCCATGGTCATCCTCTTCATAGGCCAGTCACCTTAAAGTATTGCCAATTTTAAAGGTCCGTAAGCTTCCCAGGTCCACCTCTTAAAGGGCCAGTACACTTAAAATGCTGTTGTTTCAAGGGTTTGTACACAACCCTGGTCAACCTCTTAAAGGACATAATTCCCTAAATTTGTCACCTCTTCAAGGGTTTGTCCACTTCTAGGGTCTGCCTCTTAAAGGGCCAGTCCGCAAAACATGTCACATGTTCAAGTGGCTTTCCACTTCATAAGCCACATTGACATTTCCAAAGGTCTGTCCATTCCCAGGGTTGTCTCTTAGAAGGCCACCCACACACAATAATGCATCTTTAAGGACTGTCCACTTCCATGGTCATCCTCTTCATAGGCCAGTCACCTTAAAGTATTACCAATTTTAAAGGTCCGTAAGCTTCCCAGGTCCACCTCTTAAAGGGCCAGTACACTTAAAATGCTGTTGTTTCGAGGGTTTGTACACAACCCTGGTCAACCTCTTAAAGGACATAATTCCCTAAATTTGTCACCTCTTCAAGGGTTTGTCCACTTCTAGGGTCTGCCTCTTAAAGGGCCAGTCCGCAAAACATGTCACATGTTCAAGTGGCTTTCCACTTCATAAGCCACATTGACATTTCCAAAGGTCTGTCCATTCCCAGGGTTGTCTCTTAGAAGGCCACCCACACACAATAATGCATCTTTAAGGACTGTCCACTTCCATGGTCATCCTCTTCATAGGCCAGTCACCTTAAAGTATTGCCAATTTTAAAGGTCCGTAAGCTTCCCAGGTCCACCTCTTAAAGGGCCAGTACACTTAAAATGCTGTTGTTTCGAGGGTTTGTACACAACCCTGGTCAACCTCTTAAAGGACATAATTCCCTAAATTTGTCACCTCTTCAAGGGTTTGTCCACTTCTAGGGTCTGCCTCTTAAAGGGCCAGTCCACAAAACATGTCACATGTTCAAGTGGCTTTCCACTTCATAAGCCACATTGACATTTCCAAAGGTCTGTCCATTCCCAGGGTTGTCTCTTAGAAGGCCACCCACACACAATAATGCATCTTTAAGGACTGTCCACTTCCATGGTCATCCTCTTCATAGGCCAGTCACCTTAAAGTATTGCCAATTTTAAAGGTCCGTAAGCTTCCCAGGTCCACCTCTTAAAGGGCCAGTACACTTAAAATGCTGTTGTTTCGAGGGTTTGTACACAACCCTGGTCAACCTCTTAAAGGACATAATTCCCTAAATTTGCCACCTCTTCAAGGGTTTGTCCACTTCTAGGGTCTGCCTCTTAAAGGGCCAGTCCGCAAAACATGTCACATGTTCAAGTGGCTTTCCACTTCATAAGCCACATTGACATTTCCAAAGGTCTGTCCATTCCCAGGGTTGTCTCTTAGAAGGCCACCCACACACAATAATGCATCTTTAAGGACTGTCCACTTCCATGGTCATCCTCTTCATAGGCCAGTCACCTTAAAGTATTGCCAATTTTAAAGGTCCGTAAGCTTCCCGGGTCCACCTCTTAAAGGGCCAGTACACTTAAAATGCTGTTGTTTCGAGGGTTTGTACACAACCCTGGTCAACCTCTTAAAGGACATAATTCCCTAAATTTGTCACCTCTTCAAGGGTTTGTCCACTTCTAGGGTCTGCCTCTTAAAGGGCCAGTCCGCAAAACATGTCACATGTTCAAGTGGCTTTCCACTTCATAAGCCACATTGACATTTCCAAAGGTCTGTCCATTCCCAGGGTTGTCTCTTAGAAGGCCACCCACACACAATAATGCATCTTTAAGGACTGTCCACTTCCATGGTCATCCTCTTCATAGGCCAGTCACCTTAAAGTATTGCCAATTTTAAAGGTCCGTAAGCTTCCCAGGTCCACCTCTTAAAGGGCCAGTACACTTAAAATGCTGTTGTTTCGAGGGTTTGTACACAACCCTGGTCAACCTCTTAAAGGACATAATTCCCTAAATTTGCCACCTCTTCAAGGGTTTGTCCACTTCTAGGGTCTGCCTCTTAAAGGGCCAGTCCGCAAAACATGTCACATGTTCAAGTGGCTTTCCACTTCATAAGCCACATTGACATTTCCAAAGGTCTGTCCATTCCCAGGGTTGTCTCTTAGAAGGCCACCCACACACAATAATGCATCTTTAAGGACTGTCCACTTCCATGGTCATCCTCTTCATAGGCCAGTCACCTTAAAGTATTGCCAATTTTAAAGGTCCGTAAGCTTCCCAGGTCCACCTCTTAAAGGGCCAGTACACTTAAAATGCTGTTGTTTCGAGGGTTTGTACACAACCCTGGTCAACCTCTTAAAGGACATAATTCCCTAAATTTGCCACCTCTTCAAGGGTTTGTCCACTTCTAGGGTCTGCCTCTTAAAGGGCCAGTCCGCAAAACATGTCACATGTTCAAGTGGCTTTCCACTTCATAAGCCACATTGACATTTCCAAAGGTCTGTCCATTCCCAGGGTTGTCTCTTAGAAGGCCACCCACACACAATAATGCATCTTTAAGGACTGTCCACTTCCATGGTCATCCTCTTCATAGGCCAGTCACCTTAAAGTATTGCCAATTTTAAAGGTCCGTAAGCTTCCCAGGTCCACCTCTTAAAGGGCCAGTACACTTAAAATGCTGTTGTTTCGAGGGTTTGTACACAACCCTGGTCAACCTCTTAAAGGACATAATTCCCTAAATTTGTCACCTCTTCAAGGGTTTGTCCACATCTAGGGTCTGCCTCTTAAAGGGCCAGTCATCAAAACATGTCACATGTTCAAGTGGATTTCCACTTCATAAGCCACATTGACATTTCCAAAGGTCTGTCCATTCCCAGGGTTGTCTCTTAGAAGGCCACCCACACACAATAATGCATCTTTAAGGACTGTCCACTTCCATGGTCATCCTCTTCATAGGCCAGTCACCTTAAAGTATTGCCAATTTTAAAGGTCCGTAAGCTTCCCAGGTCCACCTCTTAAAGGGCCAGTACACTTAAAATGCTGTTGTTTCGAGGGTTTGTACACAACCCTGGTCAACCTCTTAAAGGACATAATTCCCTAAATTTGTCACCTCTTCAAGGGTTTGTCCACATCTAGGGTCTGCCTCTTAAAGGGCCAGTCATCAAAACATGTCACATGTTCAAGTGGATTTCCACTTCATAAGCCACATTGACATTTCCAAAGGTCTGTCCATTCCCAGGGTTGTCTCTTAGAAGGCCACCCACACACAATAATGCATCTTTAAGGACTGTCCACTTCCATGGTCATCCTCTTCATAGGCCAGTCACCTTAAAGTATTGCCAATTTTAAAGGTCCGTAAGCTTCCCAGGTCCACCTCTTAAAGGGCCAGTACACTTAAAATGCTGTTGTTTCGAGGGTTTGTACACAACCCTGGTCAACCTCTTAAAGGACATAATTCCCTAAATTTGTCACCTCTTCAAGGGTTTGTCCACTTCTAGGGTCTGCCTCTTAAAGGGCCAGTCCGCAAAACATGTCACATGTTCAAGTGGCTTTCCACTTCATAAGCCACATTGACATTTCCAAAGGTCTGTCCATTCCCAGGGTTGTCTCTTAGAAGGCCACCCACACACAATAATGCATCTTTAAGGACTGTCCACTTCCATGGTCATCCTCTTCATAGGCCAGTCACCTTAAAGTATTGCCAATTTTAAAGGTCCGTAAGCTTCCCAGGTCCACCTCTTAAAGGGCCAGTACACTTAAAATGCTGTTGTTTCGAGGGTTTGTACACAACCCTGGTCAACCTCTTAAAGGACATAATTCCCTAAATTTGTCACCTCTTCAAGGGTTTGTCCACTTCTAGGGTCTGCCTCTTAAAGGGCCAGTCATCAAAACATGTCACATGTTCAAGTGGATTTCCACTTCATAAGCCACATTGACATTTCCAAAGGTCTGTCCATTCCCAGGGTTGTCTCTTAGAAGGCCACCCACACACAATAATGCATCTTTAAGGACTGTCCACTTCCATGGTCATCCTCTTCATAGGCCAGTCACCTTAAAGTATTGCCAATTTTAAAGGTCCGTAAGCTTCCCAGGTCCACCTCTTAAAGGGCCAGTACACTTAAAATGCTGTTGTTTCGAGGGTTTGTACACAACCCTGGTCAACCTCTTAAAGGACATAATTCCCTAAATTTGTCACCTCTTCAAGGGTTTGTCCACATCTAGGGTCTGCCTCTTAAAGGGCCAGTCATCAAAACATGTCACATGTTCAAGTGGATTTCCACTTCATAAGCCACATTGACATTTCCAAAGGTCTGTCCATTCCCAGGGTTGTCTCTTAGAAGGCCACCCACACACAATAATGCATCTTTAAGGACTGTCCACTTCCATGGTCATCCTCTTCATAGGCCAGTCACCTTAAAGTATTGCCAATTTTAAAGGTCCGTAAGCTTCCCAGGTCCACCTCTTAAAGGGCCAGTACACTTAAAATGCTGTTGTTTCGAGGGTTTGTACACAACCCTGGTCAACCTCTTAAAGGACATAATTCCCTAAATTTGTCACCTCTTCAAGGGTTTGTCCACTTCTAGGGTCTGCCTCTTAAAGGGCCAGTCCGCAAAACATGTCACATGTTCAAGTGGCTTTCCACTTCATAAGCCACATTGACATTTCCAAAGGTCTGTCCATTCCCAGGGTTGTCTCTTAGAAGGCCACCCACACACAATAATGCATCTTTAAGGACTGTCCACTTCCATGGTCATCCTCTTCATAGGCCAGTCACCTTAAAGTATTGCCAATTTTAAAGGTCCGTAAGCTTCCCGGGTCCACCTCTTAAAGGGCCAGTACACTTAAAATGCTGTTGTTTCGAGGGTTTGTACACAACCCTGGTCAACCTCTTAAAGGACATAATTCCCTAAATTTGTCACCTCTTCAAGGGTTTGTCCACTTCTAGGGTCTGCCTCTTAAAGGGCCAGTCCGCAAAACATGTCACATGTTCAAGTGGCTTTCCACTTCATAAGCCACATTGACATTTCCAAAGGTCTGTCCATTCCCAGGGTTGTCTCTTAGAAGGCCACCCACACACAATAATGCATCTTTAAGGACTGTCCACTTCCATGGTCATCCTCTTCATAGGCCAGTCACCTTAAAGTATTGCCAATTTTAAAGGTCCGTAAGCTTCCCAGGTCCACCTCTTAAAGGGCCAGTACACTTAAAATGCTGTTGTTTCGAGGGTTTGTACACAACCCTGGTCAACCTCTTAAAGGACATAATTCCCTAAATTTGTCACCTCTTCAAGGGTTTGTCCACTTCTAGGGTCTGCCTCTTAAAGGGCCAGTCCGCAAAACATGTCACATGTTCAAGTGGCTTTCCACTTCATAAGCCACATTGACATTTCCAAAGGTCTGTCCATTCCCAGGGTTGTCTCTTAGAAGGCCACCCACACACAATAATGCATCTTTAAGGACTGTCCACTTCCATGGTCATCCTCTTCATAGGCCAGTCACCTTAAAGTATTGCCAATTTTAAAGGTCCGTAAGCTTCCCAGGTCCACCTCTTAAAGGGCCAGTACACTTAAAATGCTGTTGTTTCGAGGGTTTGTACACAACCCTGGTCAACCTCTTAAAGGACATAATTCCCTAAATTTGTCACCTCTTCAAGGGTTTGTCCACTTCTAGGGTCTGCCTCTTAAAGGGCCAGTCCGCAAAACATGTCACATGTTCAAGTGGCTTTCCACTTCATAAGCCACATTGACATTTCCAAAGGTCTGTCCATTCCCAGGGTTGTCTCTTAGAAGGCCACCCACACACAATAATGCATCTTTAAGGACTGTCCACTTCCATGGTCATCCTCTTCATAGGCCAGTCACCTTAAAGTATTGCCAATTTTAAAGGTCCGTAAGCTTCCCAGGTCCACCTCTTAAAGGGCCAGTACACTTAAAATGCTGTTGTTTCGAGGGTTTGTACACAACCCTGGTCAACCTCTTAAAGGACATAATTCCCTAAATTTGTCACCTCTTCAAGGGTTTGTCCACTTCTAGGGTCTGCCTCTTAAAGGGCCAGTCCGCAAAACATGTCACATGTTCAAGTGGCTTTCCACTTCATAAGCCACATTGACATTTCCAAAGGTCTGTCCATTCCCAGGGTTGTCTCTTAGAAGGCCACCCACACACAACAATGCATCTTTAAGGACTGTCCACTTCCATGGTCATCCTCTTCATAGGCCAGTCACCTTAAAGTATTGCCAATTTTAAAGGTCCGTAAGCTTCCCGGGTCCACCTCTTAAAGGGCCAGTACACTTAAAATGCTGTTGTTTCGAGGGTTTGTACACAACCCTGGTCAACCTCTTAAAGGACATAATTCCCTAAATTTGTCACCTCTTCAAGGGTTTGTCCACTTCTAGGGTCTGCCTCTTAAAGGGCCAGTCCGCAAAACATGTCACATGTTCAAGTGGCTTTCCACTTCATAAGCCACATTGACATTTCCAAAGGTCTGTCCATTCCCAGGGTTGTCTCTTAGAAGGCCACCCACACACAATAATGCATCTTTAAGGACTGTCCACTTCCATGGTCATCCTCTTCATAGGCCAGTCACCTTAAAGTATTGCCAATTTTAAAGGTCCGTAAGCTTCCCGGGTCCACCTCTTAAAGGGCCAGTACACTTAAAATGCTGTTGTTTCGAGGGTTTGTACACAACCCTGGTCAACCTCTTAAAGGACATAATTCCCTAAATTTGTCACCTCTTCAAGGGTTTGTACAATTCTAGGGTCTGCCTCTTAAAGTGCCAGTCCGCAAAACATGTCACATGTTCAAGTGGCTTTCCACTTCATAAGCCACATTGACATTTCCAAAGGTCTGTCCATTCCCAGGGTTGTCTCTTAGAAGGCCACCCACACACAATAATGCATCTTTAAGGACTGTCCACTTCCATGGTCATCCTCTTCATAGGCCAGTCACCTTAAAGTATTGCCAATTTTAAAGGTCCGTAAGCTTCCCAGGTCCACCTCTTAAAGGGCCAGTACACTTAAAATGCTGTTGTTTCGAGGGTTTGTACACAACCCTGGTCAACCTCTTAAAGGACATAATTCCCTAAATTTGCCACCTCTTCAAGGGTTTGTCCACTTCTAGGGTCTGCCTCTTAAAGGGCCAGTCTGCAAAACATGTCACATGTTCAAGTGGCTTTCCACTTCATAAGCCACATTGACATTTCCAAAGGTCTGTCCATTCCCAGGGTTGTCTCTTAGAAGGCCACCCACACACAATTATGCATCTTTAAGGACTGTCCACTTCCATGGTCATCCTCTTCATAGGCCAGTCACCTTAAAGTATTGCCAATTTTAAAGGTCCGTAAGCTTCCCAGGTCCACCTCTTAAAGGGCCAGTACACTTAAAATGCTGTTGTTTCGAGGGTTTGTACACAACCCTGGTCAACCTCTTAAAGGACATAATTCCCTAAATTTGTCACCTCTTCAAGGGTTTGTCCACATCTAGGGTCTGCCTCTTAAAGGGCCAGTCATCAAAACATGTCACATGTTCAAGTGGATTTCCACTTCATAAGCCACATTGACATTTCCAAAGGTCTGTCCATTCCCAGGGTTGTCTCTTAGAAGGCCACCCACACACAATAATGCATCTTTAAGGACTGTCCACTTCCATGGTCATCCTCTTCATAGGCCAGTCACCTTAAAGTATTGCCAATTTTAAAGGTCCGTAAGCTTCCCAGGTCCACCTCTTAAAGGGCCAGTACACTTAAAATGCTGTTGTTTCGAGGGTTTGTACACAACCCTGGTCAACCTCTTAAAGGACATAATTCCCTAAATTTGTCACCTCTTCAAGGGTTTGTCCACTTCTAGGGTCTGCCTCTTAAAGGGCCAGTCCGCAAAACATGTCACATGTTCAAGTGGCTTTCCACTTCATAAGCCACATTGACATTTCCAAAGGTCTGTCCATTCCCAGGGTTGTCTCTTAGAAGGCCACCCACACACAATAATGCATCTTTAAGGACTGTCCACTTCCATGGTCATCCTCTTCATAGGCCAGTCACCTTAAAGTATTGCCAATTTTAAAGGTCCGTAAGCTTCCCAGGTCCACCTCTTAAAGGGCCAGTACACTTAAAATGCTGTTGTTTCGAGGGTTTGTACACAACCCTGGTCAACCTCTTAAAGGACATAATTCCCTAAATGTGTCACCTCTTCAAGGGTTTGTCCACTTCTAGGGTCTGCCTCTTAAAGGGCCAGTCCGCAAAACATGTCACATGTTCAAGTGGCTTTCCACTTCATAAGCCACATTGACATTTCCAAAGGTCTGTCCATTCCCAGGGTTGTCTCTTAGAAGGCCACCCACACACAATAATGCATCTTTAAGGACTGTCCACTTCCATGGTCATCCTCTTCATAGGCCAGTCACCTTAAAGTATTGCCAATTTTAAAGGTCCGTAAGCTTCCCAGGTCCACCTCTTAAAGGGCCAGTACACTTAAAATGCTGTTGTTTCGAGGGTTTGTACACAACCCTGGTCAACCTCTTAAAGGACATAATTCCCTAAATTTGTCACCTCTTCAAGGGTTTGTCCACTTCTAGGGTCTGCCTCTTAAAGGGCCAGTCCGCAAAACATGTCACATGTTCAAGTGGCTTTCCACTTCATAAGCCACATTGACATTTCCAAAGGTCTGTCCATTCCCAGGGTTGTCTCTTAGAAGGCCACCCACACACAATAATGCATCTTTAAGGACTGTCCACTTCCATGGTCATCCTCTTCATAGGCCAGTCACCTTAAAGTATTGCCAATTTTAAAGGTCCGTAAGCTTCCCAGGTCCACCTCTTAAAGGGCCAGTACACTTAAAATGCTGTTGTTTCGAGGGTTTGTACACAACCCTGGTCAACCTCTTAAAGGACATAATTCCCTAAATTTGTCACCTCTTCAAGGGTTTGTCCACTTCTAGGGTCTGCCTCTTAAAGGGCCAGTCCGCAAAACATGTCACATGTTCAAGTGGCTTTCCACTTCATAAGCCACATTGACATTTCCAAAGGTCTGTCCATTCCCAGGGTTGTCTCTTAGAAGGCCACCCACACACAATAATGCATCTTTAAGGACTGTCCACTTCCATGGTCATCCTCTTCATAGGCCAGTCACCTTAAAGTATTGCCAATTTTAAAGGTCCGTAAGCTTCCCAGGTCCACCTCTTAAAGGGCCAGTACACTTAAAATGCTGTTGTTTCGAGGGTTTGTACACAACCCTGGTCAACCTCTTAAAGGACATAATTCCCTAAATTTGTCACCTCTTCAAGGGTTTGTCCACTTCTAGGGTCTGCCTCTTAAAGGGCCAGTCCGCAAAACATGTCACATGTTCAAGTGGCTTTCCACTTCATAAGCCACATTGACATTTCCAAAGATCTGTCCATTCCCAGGGTTGTCTCTTAGAAGGCCACCCACACACAATAATGCATCTTTAAGGACTGTCCACTTCCATGGTCATCCTCTTCATAGGCCAGTCACCTTAAAGTATTGCCAATTTTAAAGGTCCGTAAGCTTCCCAGGTCCACCTCTTAAAGGGCCAGTACACTTAAAATGCTGTTGTTTCGAGGGTTTGTACACAACCCTGGTCAACCTCTTAAAGGACATAATTCCCTAAATTTGCCACCTCTTCAAGGGTTTGTCCACTTCTAGGGTCTGCCTCTTAAAGGGCCAGTCTGCAAAACATGTCACATGTTCAAGTGGATTTCCACTTCATAAGCCACATTGACATTTCCAAAGGTCTGTCCATTCCCAGGGTTGTCTCTTAGAAGGCCACCCACACACAATAATGCATCTTTAAGGACTGTCCACTTCCATGGTCATCCTCTTCATAGGCCAGTCACCTTAAAGTATTGCCAATTTTAAAGGTCCGTAAGCTTCCCAGGTCCACCTCTTAAAGGGCCAGTACACTTAAAATGCTGTTGTTTCGAGGGTTTGTACACAACCCTGGTCAACCTCTTAAAGGACATAATTCCCTAAATTTGTCACCTCTTCAAGGGTTTGTCCACATCTAGGGTCTGCCTCTTAAAGGGCCAGTCATCAAAACATGTCACATGTTCAAGTGGATTTCCACTTCATAAGCCACATTGACATTTCCAAAGGTCTGTCCATTCCCAGGGTTGTCTCTTAGAAGGCCACCCACACACAATAATGCATCTTTAAGGACTGTCCACTTCCATGGTCATCCTCTTCATAGGCCAGTCACCTTAAAGTATTGCCAATTTTAAAGGTCCGTAAGCTTCCCAGGTCCACCTCTTAAAGGGCCAGTACACTTAAAATGCTGTTGTTTCGAGGGTTTGTACACAACCCTGGTCAACCTCTTAAAGGACATAATTCCCTAAATTTGTCACCTCTTCAAGGGTTTGTCCACTTCTAGGGTCTGCCTCTTAAAGGGCCAGTCCGCAAAACATGTCACATGTTCAAGTGGCTTTCCACTTCATAAGCCACATTGACATTTCCAAAGGTCTGTCCATTCCCAGGGTTGTCTCTTAGAAGGCCACCCACACACAATAATGCATCTTTAAGGACTGTCCACTTCCATGGTCATCCTCTTCATAGGCCAGTCACCTTAAAGTATTGCCAATTTTAAAGGTCCGTAAGCTTCCCAGGTCCACCTCTTAAAGGGCCAGTACACTTAAAATGCTGTTGTTTCGAGGGTTTGTACACAACCCTGGTCAACCTCTTAAAGGACATAATTCCCTAAATTTGCCACCTCTTCAAGGGTTTGTCCACTTCTAGGGTCTGCCTCTTAAAGGGCCAGTCCGCAAAACATGTCACATGTTCAAGTGGCTTTCCACTTCATAAGCCACATTGACATTTCCAAAGGTCTGTCCATTCCCAGGGTTGTCTCTTAGAAGGCCACCCACACACAACAATGCATCTTTAAGGACTGTCCACTTCCATGGTCATCCTCTTCATAGGCCAGTCACCTTAAAGTATTGCCAATTTTAAAGGTCCGTAAGCTTCCCGGGTCCACCTCTTAAAGGGCCAGTACACTTAAAATGCTGTTGTTTCGAGGGTTTGTACACAACCCTGGTCAACCTCTTAAAGGACATAATTCCCTAAATTTGTCACCTCTTCAAGGGTTTGTCCACTTCTAGGGTCTGCCTCTTAAAGGGCCAGTCCGCAAAACATGTCACATGTTCAAGTGGCTTTCCACTTCATAAGCCACATTGACATTTCCAAAGGTCTGTCCATTCCCAGGGTTGTCTCTTAGAAGGCCACCCACACACAATAATGCATCTTTAAGGACTGTCCACTTCCATGGTCATCCTCTTCATAGGCCAGTCACCTTAAAGTATTGCCAATTTTAAAGGTCCGTAAGCTTCCCAGGTCCACCTCTTAAAGGGCCAGTACACTTAAAATGCTGTTGTTTCGAGGGTTTGTACACAACCCTGGTCAACCTCTTAAAGGACATAATTCCCTAAATTTGTCACCTCTTCAAGGGTTTGTCCACTTCTAGGGTCTGCCTCTTAAAGGGCCAGTCCGCAAAACATGTCACATGTTCAAGTGGCTTTCCACTTCATAAGCCACATTGACATTTCCAAAGGTCTGTCCATTCCCAGGGTTGTCTCTTAGAAGGCCACCCACACACAATAATGCATCTTTAAGGACTGTCCACTTCCATGGTCATCCTCTTCATAGGCCAGTCACCTTAAAGTATTGCCAATTTTAAAGGTCCGTAAGCTTCCCAGGTCCACCTCTTAAAGGGCCAGTACACTTAAAATGCTGTTGTTTCGAGGGTTTGTACACAACCCTGGTCAACCTCTTAAAGGACATAATTCCCTAAATTTGTCACCTCTTCAAGGGTTTGTCCACTTCTAGGGTCTGCCTCTTAAAGGGCCAGTCCGCAAAACATGTCACATGTTCAAGTGGCTTTCCACTTCATAAGCCACATTGACATTTCCAAAGGTCTGTCCATTCCCAGGGTTGTCTCTTAGAAGGCCACCCACACACAATAATGCATCTTTAAGGACTGTCCACTTCCATGGTCATCCTCTTCATAGGCCAGTCACCTTAAAGTATTGCCAATTTTAAAGGTCCGTAAGCTTCCCAGGTCCACCTCTTAAAGGGCCAGTACACTTAAAATGCTGTTGTTTCGAGGGTTTGTACACAACCCTGGTCAACCTCTTAAAGGACATAATTCCCTAAATTTGCCACCTCTTCAAGGGTTTGTCCACTTCTAGGGTCTGCCTCTTAAAGGGCCAGTCCGCAAAACATGTCACATGTTCAAGTGGCTTTCCACTTCATAAGCCACATTGACATTTCCAAAGGTCTGTCCATTCCCAGGGTTGTCTCTTAGAAGGCCACCCACACACAACAATGCATCTTTAAGGACTGTCCACTTCCATGGTCATCCTCTTCATAGGCCAGTCACCTTAAAGTATTGCCAATTTTAAAGGTCCGTAAGCTTCCCGGGTCCACCTCTTAAAGGGCCAGTACACTTAAAATGCTGTTGTTTCGAGGGTTTGTACACAACCCTGGTCAACCTCTTAAAGGACATAATTCCCTAAATTTGTCACCTCTTCAAGGGTTTGTCCACTTCTAGGGTCTGCCTCTTAAAGGGCCAGTCCGCAAAACATGTCACATGTTCAAGTGGCTTTCCACTTCATAAGCCACATTGACATTTCCAAAGGTCTGTCCATTCCCAGGGTTGTCTCTTAGAAGGCCACCCACACACAATAATGCATCTTTAAGGACTGTCCACTTCCATGGTCATCCTCTTCATAGGCCAGTCACCTTAAAGTATTGCCAATTTTAAAGGTCCGTAAGCTTCCCAGGTCCACCTCTTAAAGGGCCAGTACACTTAAAATGCTGTTGTTTCGAGGGTTTGTACACAACCCTGGTCAACCTCTTAAAGGACATAATTCCCTAAATTTGTCACCTCTTCAAGGGTTTGTCCACTTCTAGGGTCTGCCTCTTAAAGGGCCAGTCCGCAAAACATGTCACATGTTCAAGTGGCTTTCCACTTCATAAGCCACATTGACATTTCCAAAGGTCTGTCCATTCCCAGGGTTGTCTCTTAGAAGGCCACCCACACACAATAATGCATCTTTAAGGACTGTCCACTTCCATGGTCATCCTCTTCATAGGCCAGTCACCTTAAAGTATTGCCAATTTTAAAGGTCCGTAAGCTTCCCAGGTCCACCTCTTAAAGGGCCAGTACACTTAAAATGCTGTTGTTTCGAGGGTTTGTACACAACCCTGGTCAACCTCTTAAAGGACATAATTCCCTAAATTTGTCACCTCTTCAAGGGTTTGTCCACTTCTAGGGTCTGCCTCTTAAAGGGCCAGTCCGCAAAACATGTCACATGTTCAAGTGGCTTTCCACTTCATAAGCCACATTGACATTTCCAAAGGTCTGTCCATTCCCAGGGTTGTCTCTTAGAAGGCCACCCACACACAATAATGCATCTTTAAGGACTGTCCACTTCCATGGTCATCCTCTTCATAGGCCAGTCACCTTAAAGTATTGCCAATTTTAAAGGTCCGTAAGCTTCCCAGGTCCACCTCTTAAAGGGCCAGTACACTTAAAATGCTGTTGTTTCGAGGGTTTGTACACAACCCTGGTCAACCTCTTAAAGGACATAATTCCCTAAATTTGCCACCTCTTCAAGGGTTTGTCCACTTCTAGGGTCTGCCTCTTAAAGGGCCAGTCCGCAAAACATGTCACATGTTCAAGTGGCTTTCCACTTCATAAGCCACATTGACATTTCCAAAGGTCTGTCCATTCCCAGGGTTGTCTCTTAGAAGGCCACCCACACACAACAATGCATCTTTAAGGACTGTCCACTTCCATGGTCATCCTCTTCATAGGCCAGTCACCTTAAAGTATTGCCAATTTTAAAGGTCCGTAAGCTTCCCGGGTCCACCTCTTAAAGGGCCAGTACACTTAAAATGCTGTTGTTTCGAGGGTTTGTACACAACCCTGGTCAACCTCTTAAAGGACATAATTCCCTAAATTTGTCACCTCTTCAAGGGTTTGTCCACTTCTAGGGTCTGCCTCTTAAAGGGCCAGTCCGCAAAACATGTCACATGTTCAAGTGGCTTTCCACTTCATAAGCCACATTGACATTTCCAAAGGTCTGTCCATTCCCAGGGTTGTCTCTTAGAAGGCCACCCACACACAATAATGCATCTTTAAGGACTGTCCACTTCCATGGTCATCCTCTTCATAGGCCAGTCACCTTAAAGTATTGCCAATTTTAAAGGTCCGTAAGCTTCCCAGGTCCACCTCTTAAAGGGCCAGTACACTTAAAATGCTGTTGTTTCGAGGGTTTGTACACAACCCTGGTCAACCTCTTAAAGGACATAATTCCCTAAATTTGTCACCTCTTCAAGGGTTTGTCCACTTCTAGGGTCTGCCTCTTAAAGGGCCAGTCCGCAAAACATGTCACATGTTCAAGTGGCTTTCCACTTCATAAGCCACATTGACATTTCCAAAGGTCTGTCCATTCCCAGGGTTGTCTCTTAGAAGGCCACCCACACACAATAATGCATCTTTAAGGACTGTCCACTTCCATGGTCATCCTCTTCATAGGCCAGTCACCTTAAAGTATTGCCAATTTTAAAGGTCCGTAAGCTTCCCAGGTCCACCTCTTAAAGGGCCAGTACACTTAAAATGCTGTTGTTTCGAGGGTTTGTACACAACCCTGGTCAACCTCTTAAAGGACATAATTCCCTAAATTTGTCACCTCTTCAAGGGTTTGTCCACTTCTAGGGTCTGCCTCTTAAAGGGCCAGTCCGCAAAACATGTCACATGTTCAAGTGGCTTTCCACTTCATAAGCCACATTGACATTTCCAAAGGTCTGTCCATTCCCAGGGTTGTCATTTAGAAGGCCACCCACACACAATAATGCATCTTTAAGGACTGTCCACTTCCATGGTCATCCTCTTCATAGGCCAGTCACCTTAAAGTATTGCCAATTTTAAAGGTCCGTAAGCTTCCCAGGTCCACCTCTTAAAGGGCCAGTACACTTAAAA
Organism: Eleutherodactylus coqui; assembly: GCF_035609145.1. NCBI lineage: Eukaryota > Metazoa > Chordata > Amphibia > Anura > Eleutherodactylidae > Eleutherodactylus > Eleutherodactylus coqui. The sequence continues at coordinate 90,503 of NW_027102130.1, read as the reverse complement.
TGCTGTTGTTTCGAGGGTTTGTACACAACCCTGGTCAACCTCTTAAAGGACATAATTCCCTAAATTTGCCACCTCTTCAAGGGTTTGTCCACTTCTAGGGTCTGCCTCTTAAAGGGCCAGTCCGCAAAACATGTCACATGTTCAAGTGGCTTTCCACTTCATAAGCCACATTGACATTTCCAAAGGTCTGTCCATTCCCAGGGTTGTCTCTTAGAAGGCCACCCACACACAACAATGCATCTTTAAGGACTGTCCACTTCCATGGTCATCCTCTTCATAGGCCAGTCACCTTAAAGTATTGCCAATTTTAAAGGTCCGTAAGCTTCCCGGGTCCACCTCTTAAAGGGCCAGTACACTTAAAATGCTGTTGTTTCGAGGGTTTGTACACAACCCTGGTCAACCTCTTAAAGGACATAATTCCCTAAATTTGTCACCTCTTCAAGGGTTTGTCCACATCTAGGGTCTGCCTCTTAAAGGGCCAGTCATCAAAACATGTCACATGTTCAAGTGGATTTCCACTTCATAAGCCACATTGACATTTCCAAAGGTCTGTCCATTCCCAGGGTTGTCTCTTAGAAGGCCACCCACACACAACAATGCATCTTTAAGGACTGTCCACTTCCATGGTCATCCTCTTCATAGGCCAGTCACCTTAAAGTATTGCCAATTTTAAAGGTCCGTAAGCTTCCCAGGTCCACCTCTTAAAGGGCCAGTACACTTAAAATGCTGTTGTTTCGAGGGTTTGTACACAACCCTGGTCAACCTCTTAAAGGACATAATTCCCTAAATTTGTCACCTCTTCAAGGGTTTGTCCACTTCTAGGGTCTGCCTCTTAAAGGGCCAGTCCGCAAAACATGTCACATGTTCAAGTGGCTTTCCACTTCATAAGCCACATTGACATTTCCAAAGGTCTGTCCATTCCCAGGGTTGTCTCTTAGAAGGCCACCCACACACAATAATGCATCTTTAAGGACTGTCCACTTCCATGGTCATCCTCTTCATAGGCCAGTCACCTTAAAGTATTGCCAATTTTAAAGGTCCGTAAGCTTCCCAGGTCCACCTCTTAAAGGGCCAGTACACTTAAAATGCTGTTGTTTCGAGGGTTTGTACACAACCCTGGTCAACCTCTTAAAGGACATAATTCCCTAAATTTGCCACCTCTTCAAGGGTTTGTCCACTTCTAGGGTCTGCCTCTTAAAGGGCCAGTCCGCAAAACATGTCACATGTTCAAGTGGCTTTCCACTTCATAAGCCACATTGACATTTCCAAAGGTCTGTCCATTCCCAGGGTTGTCTCTTAGAAGGCCACCCACACACAACAATGCATCTTTAAGGACTGTCCACTTCCATGGTCATCCTCTTCATAGGCCAGTCACCTTAAAGTATTGCCAATTTTAAAGGTCCGTAAGCTTCCCGGGTCCACCTCTTAAAGGGCCAGTACACTTAAAATGCTGTTGTTTCGAGGGTTTGTACACAACCCTGGTCAACCTCTTAAAGGACATAATTCCCTAAATTTGTCACCTCTTCAAGGGTTTGTCCACTTCTAGGGTCTGCCTCTTAAAGGGCCAGTCCGCAAAACATGTCACATGTTCAAGTGGCTTTCCACTTCATAAGCCACATTGACATTTCCAAAGGTCTGTCCATTCCCAGGGTTGTCTCTTAGAAGGCCACCCACACACAATAATGCATCTTTAAGGACTGTCCACTTCCATGGTCATCCTCTTCATAGGCCAGTCACCTTAAAGTATTGCCAATTTTAAAGGTCCGTAAGCTTCCCAGGTCCACCTCTTAAAGGGCCAGTACACTTAAAATGCTGTTGTTTCGAGGGTTTGTACACAACCCTGGTCAACCTCTTAAAGGACATAATTCCCTAAATTTGCCACCTCTTCAAGGGTTTGTCCACTTCTAGGGTCTGCCTCTTAAAGGGCCAGTCCGCAAAACATGTCACATGTTCAAGTGGCTTTCCACTTCATAAGCCACATTGACATTTCCAAAGGTCTGTCCATTCCCAGGGTTGTCTCTTAGAAGGCCACCCACACACAACAATGCATCTTTAAGGACTGTCCACTTCCATGGTCATCCTCTTCATAGGCCAGTCACCTTAAAGTATTGCCAATTTTAAAGGTCCGTAAGCTTCCCAGGTCCACCTCTTAAAGGGCCAGTACACTTAAAATGCTGTTGTTTCGAGGGTTTGTACACAACCCTGGTCAACCTCTTAAAGGACATAATTCCCTAAATTTGTCACCTCTTCAAGGGTTTGTCCACTTCTAGGGTCTGCCTCTTAAAGGGCCAGTCCGCAAAACATGTCACATGTTCAAGTGGCTTTCCACTTCATAAGCCACATTGACATTTCCAAAGGTCTGTCCATTCCCAGGGTTGTCTCTTAGAAGGCCACCCACACACAATAATGCATCTTTAAGGACTGTCCACTTCCATGGTCATCCTCTTCATAGGCCAGTCACCTTAAAGTATTGCCAATTTTAAAGGTCCGTAAGCTTCCCAGGTCCACCTCTTAAAGGGCCAGTACACTTAAAATGCTGTTGTTTCGAGGGTTTGTACACAACCCTGGTCAACCTCTTAAAGGACATAATTCCCTAAATTTGTCACCTCTTCAAGGGTTTGTCCACTTCTAGGGTCTGCCTCTTAAAGGGCCAGTCCGCAAAACATGTCACATGTTCAAGTGGCTTTCCACTTCATAAGCCACATTGACATTTCCAAAGGTCTGTCCATTCCCAGGGTTGTCTCTTAGAAGGCCACCCACACACAATAATGCATCTTTAAGGACTGTCCACTTCCATGGTCATCCTCTTCATAGGCCAGTCACCTTAAAGTATTGCCAATTTTAAAGGTCCGTAAGCTTCCCAGGTCCACCTCTTAAAGGGCCAGTACACTTAAAATGCTGTTGTTTCGAGGGTTTGTACACAACCCTGGTCAACCTCTTAAAGGACATAATTCCCTAAATTTGTCACCTCTTCAAGGGTTTGTCCACTTCTAGGGTCTGCCTCTTAAAGGGCCAGTCCGCAAAACATGTCACATGTTCAAGTGGCTTTCCACTTCATAAGCCACATTGACATTTCCAAAGGTCTGTCCATTCCCAGGGTTGTCTCTTAGAAGGCCACCCACACACAATAATGCATCTTTAAGGACTGTCCACTTCCATGGTCATCCTCTTCATAGGCCAGTCACCTTAAAGTATTGCCAATTTTAAAGGTCCGTAAGCTTCCCAGGTCCACCTCTTAAAGGGCCAGTACACTTAAAATGCTGTTGTTTCGAGGGTTTGTACACAACCCTGGTCAACCTCTTAAAGGACATAATTCCCTAAATTTGCCACCTCTTCAAGGGTTTGTCCACTTCTAGGGTCTGCCTCTTAAAGGGCCAGTCCGCAAAACATGTCACATGTTCAAGTGGCTTTCCACTTCATAAGCCACATTGACATTTCCAAAGGTCTGTCCATTCCCAGGGTTGTCTCTTAGAAGGCCACCCACACACAACAATGCATCTTTAAGGACTGTCCACTTCCATGGTCATCCTCTTCATAGGCCAGTCACCTTAAAGTATTGCCAATTTTAAAGGTCCGTAAGCTTCCCGGGTCCACCTCTTAAAGGGCCAGTACACTTAAAATGCTGTTGTTTCGAGGGTTTGTACACAACCCTGGTCAACCTCTTAAAGGACATAATTCCCTAAATTTGTCACCTCTTCAAGGGTTTGTCCACATCTAGGGTCTGCCTCTTAAAGGGCCAGTCATCAAAACATGTCACATGTTCAAGTGGATTTCCACTTCATAAGCCACATTGACATTTCCAAAGGTCTGTCCATTCCCAGGGTTGTCTCTTAGAAGGCCACCCACACACAATAATGCATCTTTAAGGACTGTCCACTTCCATGGTCATCCTCTTCATAGGCCAGTCACCTTAAAGTATTGCCAATTTTAAAGGTCCGTAAGCTTCCCAGGTCCACCTCTTAAAGGGCCAGTACACTTAAAATGCTGTTGTTTCGAGGGTTTGTACACAACCCTGGTCAACCTCTTAAAGGACATAATTCCCTAAATTTGTCACCTCTTCAAGGGTTTGTCCACTTCTAGGGTCTGCCTCTTAAAGGGCCAGTCCGCAAAACATGTCACATGTTCAAGTGGCTTTCCACTTCATAAGCCACATTGACATTTCCAAAGGTCTGTCCATTCCCAGGGTTGTCTCTTAGAAGGCCACCCACACACAATAATGCATCTTTAAGGACTGTCCACTTCCATGGTCATCCTCTTCATAGGCCAGTCACCTTAAAGTATTGCCAATTTTAAAGGTCCGTAAGCTTCCCAGGTCCACCTCTTAAAGGGCCAGTACACTTAAAATGCTGTTGTTTCGAGGGTTTGTACACAACCCTGGTCAACCTCTTAAAGGACATAATTCCCTAAATTTGCCACCTCTTCAAGGGTTTGTCCACTTCTAGGGTCTGCCTCTTAAAGGGCCAGTCCGCAAAACATGTCACATGTTCAAGTGGCTTTCCACTTCATAAGCCACATTGACATTTCCAAAGGTCTGTCCATTCCCAGGGTTGTCTCTTAGAAGGCCACCCACACACAACAATGCATCTTTAAGGACTGTCCACTTCCATGGTCATCCTCTTCATAGGCCAGTCACCTTAAAGTATTGCCAATTTTAAAGGTCCGTAAGCTTCCCGGGTCCACCTCTTAAAGGGCCAGTACACTTAAAATGCTGTTGTTTCGAGGGTTTGTACACAACCCTGGTCAACCTCTTAAAGGACATAATTCCCTAAATTTGTCACCTCTTCAAGGGTTTGTACAATTCTAGGGTCTGCCTCTTAAAGGGCCAGTCCGCAAAACATGTCACATGTTCAAGTGGCTTTCCACTTCATAAGCCACATTGACATTTCCAAAGGTCTGTCCATTCCCAGGGTTGTCTCTTAGAAGGCCACCCACACACAATAATGCATCTTTAAGGACTGTCCACTTCCATGGTCATCCTCTTCATAGGCCAGTCACCTTAAAGTATTGCCAATTTTAAAGGTCCGTAAGCTTCCCAGGTCCACCTCTTAAAGGGCCAGTACACTTAAAATGCTGTTGTTTCGAGGGTTTGTACACAACCCTGGTCAACCTCTTAAAGGACATAATTCCCTAAATTTGCCACCTCTTCAAGGGTTTGTCCACTTCTAGGGTCTGCCTCTTAAAGGGCCAGTCCGCAAAACATGTCACATGTTCAAGTGGCTTTCCACTTCATAAGCCACATTGACATTTCCAAAGGTCTGTCCATTCCCAGGGTTGTCTCTTAGAAGGCCACCCACACACAATAATGCATCTTTAAGGACTGTCCACTTCCATGGTCATCCTCTTCATAGGCCAGTCACCTTAAAGTATTGCCAATTTTAAAGGTCCGTAAGCTTCCCAGGTCCACCTCTTAAAGGGCCAGTACACTTAAAATGCTGTTGTTTCGAGGGTTTGTACACAACCCTGGTCAACCTCTTAAAGGACATAATTCCCTAAATTTGCCACCTCTTCAAGGGTTTGTCCACTTCTAGGGTCTGCCTCTTAAAGGGCCAGTCTGCAAAACATGTCACATGTTCAAGTGGCTTTCCACTTCATAAGCCACATTGACATTTCCAAAGGTCTGTCCATTCCCAGGGTTGTCTCTTAGAAGGCCACCCACACACAATAATGCATCTTTAAGGACTGTCCACTTCCATGGTCATCCTCTTCATAGGCCAGTCACCTTAAAGTATTGCCAATTTTAAAGGTCCGTAAGCTTCCCAGGTCCACCTCTTAAAGGGCCAGTACACTTAAAATGCTGTTGTTTCGAGGGTTTGTACACAACCCTGGTCAACCTCTTAAAGGACATAATTCCCTAAATTTGTCACCTCTTCAAGGGTTTGTCCACATCTAGGGTCTGCCTCTTAAAGGGCCAGTCATCAAAACATGTCACATGTTCAAGTGGATTTCCACTTCATAAGCCACATTGACATTTCCAAAGGTCTGTCCATTCCCAGGGTTGTCTCTTAGAAGGCCACCCACACACAATAATGCATCTTTAAGGACTGTCCACTTCCATGGTCATCCTCTTCATAGGCCAGTCACCTTAAAGTATTGCCAATTTTAAAGGTCCGTAAGCTTCCCAGGTCCACCTCTTAAAGGGCCAGTACACTTAAAATGCTGTTGTTTCGAGGGTTTGTACACAACCCTGGTCAACCTCTTAAAGGACATAATTCCCTAAATTTGCCACCTCTTCAAGGGTTTGTCCACTTCTAGGGTCTGCCTCTTAAAGGGCCAGTCCGCAAAACATGTCACATGTTCAAGTGGCTTTCCACTTCATAAGCCACATTGACATTTCCAAAGGTCTGTCCATTCCCAGGGTTGTCTCTTAGAAGGCCACCCACACACAACAATGCATCTTTAAGGACTGTCCACTTCCATGGTCATCCTCTTCATAGGCCAGTCACCTTAAAGTATTGCCAATTTTAAAGGTCCGTAAGCTTCCCGGGTCCACCTCTTAAAGGGCCAGTACACTTAAAATGCTGTTGTTTCGAGGGTTTGTACACAACCCTGGTCAACCTCTTAAAGGACATAATTCCCTAAATTTGTCACCTCTTCAAGGGTTTGTCCACTTCTAGGGTCTGCCTCTTAAAGGGCCAGTCCGCAAAACATGTCACATGTTCAAGTGGCTTTCCACTTCATAAGCCACATTGACATTTCCAAAGGTCTGTCCATTCCCAGGGTTGTCTCTTAGAAGGCCACCCACACACAATAATGCATCTTTAAGGACTGTCCACTTCCATGGTCATCCTCTTCATAGGCCAGTCACCTTAAAGTATTGCCAATTTTAAAGGTCCGTAAGCTTCCCAGGTCCACCTCTTAAAGGGCCAGTACACTTAAAATGCTGTTGTTTCGAGGGTTTGTACACAACCCTGGTCAACCTCTTAAAGGACATAATTCCCTAAATTTGCCACCTCTTCAAGGGTTTGTCCACTTCTAGGGTCTGCCTCTTAAAGGGCCAGTCCGCAAAACATGTCACATGTTCAAGTGGCTTTCCACTTCATAAGCCACATTGACATTTCCAAAGGTCTGTCCATTCCCAGGGTTGTCTCTTAGAAGGCCACCCACACACAACAATGCATCTTTAAGGACTGTCCACTTCCATGGTCATCCTCTTCATAGGCCAGTCACCTTAAAGTATTGCCAATTTTAAAGGTCCGTAAGCTTCCCGGGTCCACCTCTTAAAGGGCCAGTACACTTAAAATGCTGTTGTTTCGAGGGTTTGTACACAACCCTGGTCAACCTCTTAAAGGACATAATTCCCTAAATTTGTCACCTCTTCAAGGGTTTGTACAATTCTAGGGTCTGCCTCTTAAAGGGCCAGTCCGCAAAACATGTCACATGTTCAAGTGGCTTTCCACTTCATAAGCCACATTGACATTTCCAAAGGTCTGTCCATTCCCAGGGTTGTCTCTTAGAAGGCCACCCACACACAATAATGCATCTTTAAGGACTGTCCACTTCCATGGTCATCCTCTTCATAGGCCAGTCACCTTAAAGTATTGCCAATTTTAAAGGTCCGTAAGCTTCCCAGGTCCACCTCTTAAAGGGCCAGTACACTTAAAATGCTGTTGTTTCGAGGGTTTGTACACAACCCTGGTCAACCTCTTAAAGGACATAATTCCCTAAATTTGCCACCTCTTCAAGGGTTTGTCCACTTCTAGGGTCTGCCTCTTAAAGGGCCAGTCCGCAAAACATGTCACATGTTCAAGTGGCTTTCCACTTCATAAGCCACATTGACATTTCCAAAGGTCTGTCCATTCCCAGGGTTGTCTCTTAGAAGGCCACCCACACACAATAATGCATCTTTAAGGACTGTCCACTTCCATGGTCATCCTCTTCATAGGCCAGTCACCTTAAAGTATTGCCAATTTTAAAGGTCCGTAAGCTTCCCAGGTCCACCTCTTAAAGGGCCAGTACACTTAAAATGCTGTTGTTTCGAGGGTTTGTACACAACCCTGGTCAACCTCTTAAAGGACATAATTCCCTAAATTTGCCACCTCTTCAAGGGTTTGTCCACTTCTAGGGTCTGCCTCTTAAAGGGCCAGTCTGCAAAACATGTCACATGTTCAAGTGGCTTTCCACTTCATAAGCCACATTGACATTTCCAAAGGTCTGTCCATTCCCAGGGTTGTCTCTTAGAAGGCCACCCACACACAATAATGCATCTTTAAGGACTGTCCACTTCCATGGTCATCCTCTTCATAGGCCAGTCACCTTAAAGTATTGCCAATTTTAAAGGTCCGTAAGCTTCCCAGGTCCACCTCTTAAAGGGCCAGTACACTTAAAATGCTGTTGTTTCGAGGGTTTGTACACAACCCTGGTCAACCTCTTAAAGGACATAATTCCCTAAATTTGTCACCTCTTCAAGGGTTTGTCCACATCTAGGGTCTGCCTCTTAAAGGGCCAGTCATCAAAACATGTCACATGTTCAAGTGGATTTCCACTTCATAAGCCACATTGACATTTCCAAAGGTCTGTCCATTCCCAGGGTTGTCTCTTAGAAGGCCACCCACACACAATAATGCATCTTTAAGGACTGTCCACTTCCATGGTCATCCTCTTCATAGGCCAGTCACCTTAAAGTATTGCCAATTTTAAAGGTCCGTAAGCTTCCCAGGTCCACCTCTTAAAGGGCCAGTACACTTAAAATGCTGTTGTTTCGAGGGTTTGTACACAACCCTGGTCAACCTCTTAAAGGACATAATTCCCTAAATTTGCCACCTCTTCAAGGGTTTGTCCACTTCTAGGGTCTGCCTCTTAAAGGGCCAGTCCGCAAAACATGTCACATGTTCAAGTGGCTTTCCACTTCATAAGCCACATTGACATTTCCAAAGGTCTGTCCATTCCCAGGGTTGTCTCTTAGAAGGCCACCCACACACAACAATGCATCTTTAAGGACTGTCCACTTCCATGGTCATCCTCTTCATAGGCCAGTCACCTTAAAGTATTGCCAATTTTAAAGGTCCGTAAGCTTCCCGGGTCCACCTCTTAAAGGGCCAGTACACTTAAAATGCTGTTGTTTCGAGGGTTTGTACACAACCCTGGTCAACCTCTTAAAGGACATAATTCCCTAAATTTGTCACCTCTTCAAGGGTTTGTCCACTTCTAGGGTCTGCCTCTTAAAGGGCCAGTCCGCAAAACATGTCACATGTTCAAGTGGCTTTCCACTTCATAAGCCACATTGACATTTCCAAAGGTCTGTCCATTCCCAGGGTTGTCTCTTAGAAGGCCACCCACACACAATAATGCATCTTTAAGGACTGTCCACTTCCATGGTCATCCTCTTCATAGGCCAGTCACCTTAAAGTATTGCCAATTTTAAAGGTCCGTAAGCTTCCCAGGTCCACCTCTTAAAGGGCCAGTACACTTAAAATGCTGTTGTTTCGAGGGTTTGTACACAACCCTGGTCAACCTCTTAAAGGACATAATTCCCTAAATTTGTCACCTCTTCAAGGGTTTGTCCACTTCTAGGGTCTGCCTCTTAAAGGGCCAGTCCGCAAAACATGTCACATGTTCAAGTGGCTTTCCACTTCATAAGCCACATTGACATTTCCAAAGGTCTGTCCATTCCCAGGGTTGTCTCTTAGAAGGCCACCCACACACTATAATGCATCTTTAAGGACTGTCCACTTCCATGGTCATCCTCTTCATAGGCCAGTCACCTTAAAGTATTGCCAATTTTAAAGGTCCGTAAGCTTCCCAGGTCCACCTCTTAAAGGGCCAGTACACTTAAAATGCTGTTGTTTCGAGGGTTTGTACACAACCCTGGTCAACCTCTTAAAGGACATGATTCCCTAAATTTGTCACCTCTTCAAGGGTTTGTCCACTTCTAGGGTCTGCCTCTTAAAGGGCCAGTCCGCAAAACATGTCACATGTTCAAGTGGCTTTCCACTTCATAAGCCACATTGACATTTCCAAAGGTCTGTCCATTCCCAGGGTTGTCTCTTAGAAGGCCACCCACACACAATAATGCATCTTTAAGGACTGTCCACTTCCATGGTCATCCTCTTCATAGGCCAGTCACCTTAAAGTATTGCCAATTTTAAAGGTCCGTAAGCTTCCCAGGTCCACCTCTTAAAGGGCCAGTACACTTAAAATGCTGTTGTTTCGAGGGTTTGTACACAACCCTGGTCAACCTCTTAAAGGACATAATTCCCTAAATTTGTCACCTCTTCAAGGGTTTGTCCACTTCTAGGGTCTGCCTCTTAAAGGGCCAGTCCGCAAAACATGTCACATGTTCAAGTGGCTTTCCACTTCATAAGCCACATTGACATTTCCAAAGATCTGTCCATTCCCAGGGTTGTCTCTTAGAAGGCCACCCACACACAATAATGCATCTTTAAGGACTGTCCACTTCCATGGTCATCCTCTTCATAGGCCAGTCACCTTAAAGTATTGCCAATTTTAAAGGTCCGTAAGCTTCCCAGGTCCACCTCTTAAAGGGCCAGTACACTTAAAATGCTGTTGTTTCGAGGGTTTGTACACAACCCTGGTCAACCTCTTAAAGGACATAATTCCCTAAATTTGCCACCTCTTCAAGGGTTTGTCCACTTCTAGGGTCTGCCTCTTAAAGGGCCAGTCTGCAAAACATGTCACATGTTCAAGTGGCTTTCCACTTCATAAGCCACATTGACATTTCCAAAGGTCTGTCCATTCCCAGGGTTGTCTCTTAGAAGGCCACCCACACACAATAATGCATCTTTAAGGACTGTCCACTTCCATGGTCATCCTCTTCATAGGCCAGTCACCTTAAAGTATTGCCAATTTTAAAGGTCCGTAAGCTTCCCAGGTCCACCTCTTAAAGGGCCAGTACACTTAAAATGCTGTTGTTTCGAGGGTTTGTACACAACCCTGGTCAACCTCTTAAAGGACATAATTCCCTAAATTTGTCACCTCTTCAAGGGTTTGTCCACTTCTAGGGTCTGCCTCTTAAAGGGCCAGTCCGCAAAACATGTCACATGTTCAAGTGGCTTTCCACTTCATAAGCCACATTGACATTTCCAAAGGTCTGTCCATTCCCAGGGTTGTCTCTTAGAAGGCCACCCACACACTATAATGCATCTTTAAGGACTGTCCACTTCCATGGTCATCCTCTTCATAGGCCAGTCACCTTAAAGTATTGCCAATTTTAAAGGTCCGTAAGCTTCCCAGGTCCACCTCTTAAAGGGCCAGTACACTTAAAATGCTGTTGTTTCGAGGGTTTGTACACAACCCTGGTCAACCTCTTAAAGGACATGATTCCCTAAATTTGTCACCTCTTCAAGGGTTTGTCCACTTCTAGGGTCTGCCTCTTAAAGGGCCAGTCCGCAAAACATGTCACATGTTCAAGTGGCTTTCCACTTCATAAGCCACATTGACATTTCCAAAGGTCTGTCCATTCCCAGGGTTGTCTCTTAGAAGGCCACCCACACACAATAATGCATCTTTAAGGACTGTCCACTTCCATGGTCATCCTCTTCATAGGCCAGTCACCTTAAAGTATTGCCAATTTTAAAGGTCCGTAAGCTTCCCAGGTCCACCTCTTAAAGGGCCAGTACACTTAAAATGCTGTTGTTTCGAGGGTTTGTACACAACCCTGGTCAACCTCTTAAAGGACATAATTCCCTAAATTTGTCACCTCTTCAAGGGTTTGTCCACTTCTAGGGTCTGCCTCTTAAAGGGCCAGTCCGCAAAACATGTCACATGTTCAAGTGGCTTTCCACTTCATAAGCCACATTGACATTTCCAAAGATCTGTCCATTCCCAGGGTTGTCTCTTAGAAGGCCACCCACACACAATAATGCATCTTTAAGGACTGTCCACTTCCATGGTCATCCTCTTCATAGGCCAGTCACCTTAAAGTATTGCCAATTTTAAAGGTCCGTAAGCTTCCCAGGTCCACCTCTTAAAGGGCCAGTACACTTAAAATGCTGTTGTTTCGAGGGTTTGTACACAACCCTGGTCAACCTCTTAAAGGACATAATTCCCTAAATTTGCCACCTCTTCAAGGGTTTGTCCACTTCTAGGGTCTGCCTCTTAAAGGGCCAGTCTGCAAAACATGTCACATGTTCAAGTGGCTTTCCACTTCATAAGCCACATTGACATTTCCAAAGGTCTGTCCATTCCCAGGGTTGTCTCTTAGAAGGCCACCCACACACAATTATGCATCTTTAAGGACTGTCCACTTCCATGGTCATCCTCTTCATAGGCCAGTCACCTTAAAGTATTGCCAATTTTAAAGGTCCGTAAGCTTCCCAGGTCCACCTCTTAAAGGGTCAGTACACTTAAAATGCTGTTGTTTCGAGGGTTTGTACACAACCCTGGTCAACCTCTTAAAGGACATAATTCCCTAAATTTGTCACCTCTTCAAGGGTTTGTCCACATCTAGGGTCTGCCTCTTAAAGGGCCAGTCATCAAAACATGTCACATGTTCAAGTGGATTTCCACTTCATAAGCCACATTGACATTTCCAAAGGTCTGTCCATTCCCAGGGTTGTCTCTTAGAAGGCCACCCACACACAATAATGCATCTTTAAGGACTGTCCACTTCCATGGTCATCCTCTTCATAGGCCAGTCACCTTAAAGTATTGCCAATTTTAAAGGTCCGTAAGCTTCCCAGGTCCACCTCTTAAAGGGCCAGTACACTTAAAATGCTGTTGTTTCGAGGGTTTGTACACAACCCTGGTCAACCTCTTAAAGGACATAATTCCCTAAATTTGTCACCTCTTCAAGGGTTTGTCCACTTCTAGGGTCTGCCTCTTAAAGGGCCAGTCCGCAAAACATGTCACATGTTCAAGTGGCTTTCCACTTCATAAGCCACATTGACATTTCCAAAGGTCTGTCCATTCCCAGGGTTGTCTCTTAGAAGGCCACCCACACACAATAATGCATCTTTAAGGACTGTCCACTTCCATGGTCATCCTCTTCATAGGCCAGTCACCTTAAAGTATTGCCAATTTTAAAGGTCCGTAAGCTTCCCAGGTCCACCTCTTAAAGGGCCAGTACACTTAAAATGCTGTTGTTTCGAGGGTTTGTACACAACCCTGGTCAACCTCTTAAAGGACATAATTCCCTAAATTTGCCACCTCTTCAAGGGTTTGTCCACTTCTAGGGTCTGCCTCTTAAAGGGCCAGTCCGCAAAACATGTCACATGTTCAAGTGGCTTTCCACTTCATAAGCCACATTGACATTTCCAAAGGTCTGTCCATTCCCAGGGTTGTCTCTTAGAAGGCCACCCACACACAACAATGCATCTTTAAGGACTGTCCACTTCCATGGTCATCCTCTTCATAGGCCAGTCACCTTAAAGTATTGCCAATTTTAAAGGTCCGTAAGCTTCCCGGGTCCACCTCTTAAAGGGCCAGTACACTTAAAATGCTGTTGTTTCGAGGGTTTGTACACAACCCTGGTCAACCTCTTAAAGGACATAATTCCCTAAATTTGTCACCTCTTCAAGGGTTTGTACAATTCTAGGGTCTGCCTCTTAAAGGGCCAGTCCGCAAAACATGTCACATGTTCAAGTGGCTTTCCACTTCATAAGCCACATTGACATTTCCAAAGGTCTGTCCATTCCCAGGGTTGTCTCTTAGAAGGCCACCCACACACAATAATGCATCTTTAAGGACTGTCCACTTCCATGGTCATCCTCTTCATAGGCCAGTCACCTTAAAGTATTGCCAATTTTAAAGGTCCGTAAGCTTCCCAGGTCCACCTCTTAAAGGGCCAGTACACTTAAAATGCTGTTGTTTCGAGGGTTTGTACACAACCCTGGTCAACCTCTTAAAGGACATAATTCCCTAAATTTGCCACCTCTTCAAGGGTTTGTCCACTTCTAGGGTCTGCCTCTTAAAGGGCCAGTCCGCAAAACATGTCACATGTTCAAGTGGCTTTCCACTTCATAAGCCACATTGACATTTCCAAAGGTCTGTCCATTCCCAGGGTTGTCTCTTAGAAGGCCACCCACACACAATAATGCATCTTTAAGGACTGTCCACTTCCATGGTCATCCTCTTCATAGGCCAGTCACCTTAAAGTATTGCCAATTTTAAAGGTCCGTAAGCTTCCCAGGTCCACCTCTTAAAGGGCCAGTACACTTAAAATGCTGTTGTTTCGAGGGTTTGTACACAACCCTGGTCAACCTCTTAAAGGACATAATTCCCTAAATTTGCCACCTCTTCAAGGGTTTGTCCACTTCTAGGGTCTGCCTCTTAAAGGGCCAGTCCGCAAAACATGTCACATGTTCAAGTGGCTTTCCACTTCATAAGCCACATTGACATTTCCAAAGGTCTGTCCATTCCCAGGGTTGTCTCTTAGAAGGCCACCCACACACAATAATGCATCTTTAAGGACTGTCCACTTCCATGGTCATCCTCTTCATAGGCCAGTCACCTTAAAGTATTGCCAATTTTAAAGGTCCGTAAGCTTCCCAGGTCCACCTCTTAAAGGGCCAGTACACTTAAAATGCTGTTGTTTCGAGGGTTTGTACACAACCCTGGTCAACCTCTTAAAGGACATAATTCCCTAAATTTGTCACCTCTTCAAGGGTTTGTCCACATCTAGGGTCTGCCTCTTAAAGGGCCAGTCATCAAAACATGTCACATGTTCAAGTGGATTTCCACTTCATAAGCCACATTGACATTTCCAAAGGTCTGTCCATTCCCAGGGTTGTCTCTTAGAAGGCCACCCACACACAATAATGCATCTTTAAGGACTGTCCACTTCCATGGTCATCCTCTTCATAGGCCAGTCACCTTAAAGTATTGCCAATTTTAAAGGTCCGTAAGCTTCCCAGGTCCACCTCTTAAAGGGCCAGTACACTTAAAATGCTGTTGTTTCGAGGGTTTGTACACAACCCTGGTCAACCTCTTAAAGGACATAATTCCCTAAATTTGCCACCTCTTCAAGGGTTTGTCCACTTCTAGGGTCTGCCTCTTAAAGGGCCAGTCCGCAAAACATGTCACATGTTCAAGTGGCTTTCCACTTCATAAGCCACATTGACATTTCCAAAGGTCTGTCCATTCCCAGGGTTGTCTCTTAGAAGGCCACCCACACACAACAATGCATCTTTAAGGACTGTCCACTTCCATGGTCATCCTCTTCATAGGCCAGTCACCTTAAAGTATTGCCAATTTTAAAGGTCCGTAAGCTTCCCGGGTCCACCTCTTAAAGGGCCAGTACACTTAAAATGCTGTTGTTTCGAGGGTTTGTACACAACCCTGGTCAACCTCTTAAAGGACATAATTCCCTAAATTTGTCACCTCTTCAAGGGTTTGTCCACTTCTAGGGTCTGCCTCTTAAAGGGCCAGTCCGCAAAACATGTCACATGTTCAAGTGGCTTTCCACTTCATAAGCCACATTGACATTTCCAAAGATCTGTCCATTCCCAGGGTTGTCTCTTAGAAGGCCACCCACACACAATAATGCATCTTTAAGGACTGTCCACTTCCATGGTCATCCTCTTCATAGGCCAGTCACCTTAAAGTATTGCCAATTTTAAAGGTCCGTAAGCTTCCCAGGTCCACCTCTTAAAGGGCCAGTACACTTAAAATGCTGTTGTTTCGAGGGTTTGTACACAACCCTGGTCAACCTCTTAAAGGACATAATTCCCTAAATTTGCCACCTCTTCAAGGGTTTGTCCACTTCTAGGGTCTGCCTCTTAAAGGGCCAGTCTGCAAAACATGTCACATGTTCAAGTGGCTTTCCACTTCATAAGCCACATTGACATTTCCAAAGGTCTGTCCATTCCCAGGGTTGTCTCTTAGAAGGCCACCCACACACAATTATGCATCTTTAAGGACTGTCCACTTCCATGGTCATCCTCTTCATAGGCCAGTCACCTTAAAGTATTGCCAATTTTAAAGGTCCGTAAGCTTCCCAGGTCCACCTCTTAAAGGGTCAGAACACTTAAAATGCTGTTGTTTCGAGGGTTTGTACACAACCCTGGTCAACCTCTTAAAGGACATAATTCCCTAAATTTGTCACCTCTTCAAGGGTTTGTCCACATCTAGGGTCTGCCTCTTAAAGGGCCAGTCATCAAAACATGTCACATGTTCAAGTGGATTTCCACTTCATAAGCCACATTGACATTTCCAAAGGTCTGTCCATTCCCAGGGTTGTCTCTTAGAAGGCCACCCACACACAATAATGCATCTTTAAGGACTGTCCACTTCCATGGTCATCCTCTTCATAGGCCAGTCACCTTAAAGTATTGCCAATTTTAAAGGTCCGTAAGCTTCCCAGGTCCACCTCTTAAAGGGCCAGTACACTTAAAATGCTGTTGTTTCGAGGGTTTGTACACAACCCTGGTCAACCTCTTAAAGGACATAATTCCCTAAATTTGTCACCTCTTCAAGGGTTTGTCCACTTCTAGGGTCTGCCTCTTAAAGGGCCAGTCCGCAAAACATGTCACATGTTCAAGTGGCTTTCCACTTCATAAGCCACATTGACATTTCCAAAGGTCTGTCCATTCCCAGGGTTGTCTCTTAGAAGGCCACCCACACACAATAATGCATCTTTAAGGACTGTCCACTTCCATGGTCATCCTCTTCATAGGCCAGTCACCTTAAAGTATTGCCAATTTTAAAGGTCCGTAAGCTTCCCAGGTCCACCTCTTAAAGGGCCAGTACACTTAAAATGCTGTTGTTTCGAGGGTTTGTACACAACCCTGGTCAACCTCTTAAAGGACATAATTCCCTAAATTTGTCACCTCTTCAAGGGTTTGTCCACATCTAGGGTCTGCCTCTTAAAGGGCCAGTCATCAAAACATGTCACATGTTCAAGTGGATTTCCACTTCATAAGCCACATTGACATTTCCAAAGGTCTGTCCATTCCCAGGGTTGTCTCTTAGAAGGCCACCCACACACAATAATGCATCTTTAAGGACTGTCCACTTCCATGGTCATCCTCTTCATAGGCCAGTCACCTTAAAGTATTGCCAATTTTAAAGGTCCGTAAGCTTCCCAGGTCCACCTCTTAAAGGGCCAGTACACTTAAAATGCTGTTGTTTCGAGGGTTTGTACACAACCCTGGTCAACCTCTTAAAGGACATAATTCCCTAAATTTGCCACCTCTTCAAGGGTTTGTCCACTTCTAGGGTCTGCCTCTTAAAGGGCCAGTCCGCAAAACATGTCACATGTTCAAGTGGCTTTCCACTTCATAAGCCACATTGACATTTCCAAAGGTCTGTCCATTCCCAGGGTTGTCTCTTAGAAGGCCACCCACACACAACAATGCATCTTTAAGGACTGTCCACTTCCATGGTCATCCTCTTCATAGGCCAGTCACCTTAAAGTATTGCCAATTTTAAAGGTCCGTAAGCTTCCCGGGTCCACCTCTTAAAGGGCCAGTACACTTAAAATGCTGTTGTTTCGAGGGTTTGTACACAACCCTGGTCAACCTCTTAAAGGACATAATTCCCTAAATTTGTCACCTCTTCAAGGGTTTGTCCACTTCTAGGGTCTGCCTCTTAAAGGGCCAGTCCGCAAAACATGTCACATGTTCAAGTGGCTTTCCACTTCATAAGCCACATTGACATTTCCAAAGATCTGTCCATTCCCAGGGTTGTCTCTTAGAAGGCCACCCACACACAATAATGCATCTTTAAGGACTGTCCACTTCCATGGTCATCCTCTTCATAGGCCAGTCACCTTAAAGTATTGCCAATTTTAAAGGTCCGTAAGCTTCCCAGGTCCACCTCTTAAAGGGCCAGTACACTTAAAATGCTGTTGTTTCGAGGGTTTGTACACAACCCTGGTCAACCTCTTAAAGGACATAATTCCCTAAATTTGCCACCTCTTCAAGGGTTTGTCCACTTCTAGGGTCTGCCTCTTAAAGGGCCAGTCTGCAAAACATGTCACATGTTCAAGTGGCTTTCCACTTCATAAGCCACATTGACATTTCCAAAGGTCTGTCCATTCCCAGGGTTGTCTCTTAGAAGGCCACCCACACACAATTATGCATCTTTAAGGACTGTCCACTTCCATGGTCATCCTCTTCATAGGCCAGTCACCTTAAAGTATTGCCAATTTTAAAGGTCCGTAAGCTTCCCAGGTCCACCTCTTAAAGGGTCAGTACACTTAAAATGCTGTTGTTTCGAGGGTTTGTACACAACCCTGGTCAACCTCTTAAAGGACATAATTCCCTAAATTTGTCACCTCTTCAAGGGTTTGTCCACATCTAGGGTCTGCCTCTTAAAGGGCCAGTCATCAAAACATGTCACATGTTCAAGTGGATTTCCACTTCATAAGCCACATTGACATTTCCAAAGGTCTGTCCATTCCCAGGGTTGTCTCTTAGAAGGCCACCCACACACAATAATGCATCTTTAAGGACTGTCCACTTCCATGGTCATCCTCTTCATAGGCCAGTCACCTTAAAGTATTGCCAATTTTAAAGGTCCGTAAGCTTCCCAGGTCCACCTCTTAAAGGGCCAGTACACTTAAAATGCTGTTGTTTCGAGGGTTTGTACACAACCCTGGTCAACCTCTTAAAGGACATAATTCCCTAAATTTGTCACCTCTTCAAGGGTTTGTCCACTTCTAGGGTCTGCCTCTTAAAGGGCCAGTCCGCAAAACATGTCACATGTTCAAGTGGCTTTCCACTTCATAAGCCACATTGACATTTCCAAAGGTCTGTCCATTCCCAGGGTTGTCTCTTAGAAGGCCACCCACACACAATAATGCATCTTTAAGGACTGTCCACTTCCATGGTCATCCTCTTCATAGGCCAGTCACCTTAAAGTATTGCCAATTTTAAAGGTCCGTAAGCTTCCCAGGTCCACCTCTTAAAGGGCCAGTACACTTAAAATGCTGTTGTTTCGAGGGTTTGTACACAACCCTGGTCAACCTCTTAAAGGACATAATTCCCTAAATTTGCCACCTCTTCAAGGGTTTGTCCACTTCTAGGGTCTGCCTCTTAAAGGGCCAGTCCGCAAAACATGTCACATGTTCAAGTGGCTTTCCACTTCATAAGCCACATTGACATTTCCAAAGGTCTGTCCATTCCCAGGGTTGTCTCTTAGAAGGCCACCCACACACAATAATGCATCTTTAAGGACTGTCCACTTCCATGGTCATCCTCTTCATAGGCCAGTCACCTTAAAGTATTGCCAATTTTAAAGGTCCGTAAGCTTCCCAGGTCCACCTCTTAAAGGGCCAGTACACTTAAAATGCTGTTGTTTCGAGGGTTTGTACACAACCCTGGTCAACCTCTTAAAGGACATAATTCCCTAAATTTGCCACCTCTTCAAGGGTTTGTCCACTTCTAGGGTCTGCCTCTTAAAGGGCCAGTCTGCAAAACATGTCACATGTTCAAGTGGCTTTCCACTTCATAAGCCACATTGACATTTCCAAAGGTCTGTCCATTCCCAGGGTTGTCTCTTAGAAGGCCACCCACACACAATAATGCATCTTTAAGGACTGTCCACTTCCATGGTCATCCTCTTCATAGGCCAGTCACCTTAAAGTATTGCCAATTTTAAAGGTCCGTAAGCTTCCCAGGTCCACCTCTTAAAGGGCCAGTACACTTAAAATGCTGTTGTTTCGAGGGTTTGTACACAACCCTGGTCAACCTCTTAAAGGACATAATTCCCTAAATTTGTCACCTCTTCAAGGGTTTGTCCACATCTAGGGTCTGCCTCTTAAAGGGCCAGTCATCAAAACATGTCACATGTTCAAGTGGATTTCCACTTCATAAGCCACATTGACATTTCCAAAGGTCTGTCCATTCCCAGGGTTGTCTCTTAGAAGGCCACCCACACACAATAATGCATCTTTAAGGACTGTCCACTTCCATGGTCATCCTCTTCATAGGCCAGTCACCTTAAAGTATTGCCAATTTTAAAGGTCCGTAAGCTTCCCAGGTCCACCTCTTAAAGGGCCAGTACACTTAAAATGCTGTTGTTTCGAGGGTTTGTACACAACCCTGGTCAACCTCTTAAAGGACATAATTCCCTAAATTTGCCACCTCTTCAAGGGTTTGTCCACTTCTAGGGTCTGCCTCTTAAAGGGCCAGTCCGCAAAACATGTCACATGTTCAAGTGGCTTTCCACTTCATAAGCCACATTGACATTTCCAAAGGTCTGTCCATTCCCAGGGTTGTCTCTTAGAAGGCCACCCACACACAACAATGCATCTTTAAGGACTGTCCACTTCCATGGTCATCCTCTTCATAGGCCAGTCACCTTAAAGTATTGCCAATTTTAAAGGTCCGTAAGCTTCCCGGGTCCACCTCTTAAAGGGCCAGTACACTTAAAATGCTGTTGTTTCGAGGGTTTGTACACAACCCTGGTCAACCTCTTAAAGGACATAATTCCCTAAATTTGTCACCTCTTCAAGGGTTTGTCCACTTCTAGGGTCTGCCTCTTAAAGGGCCAGTCCGCAAAACATGTCACATGTTCAAGTGGCTTTCCACTTCATAAGCCACATTGACATTTCCAAAGGTCTGTCCATTCCCAGGGTTGTCTCTTAGAAGGCCACCCACACACAATAATGCATCTTTAAGGACTGTCCACTTCCATGTTCATCCTCTTCATAGGCCAGTCACCTTAAAGTATTGCCAATTTTAAAGGTCCGTAAGCTTCCCAGGTCCACCTCTTAAAGGGCCAGTACACTTAAAATGCTGTTGTTTCGAGGGTTTGTACACAACCCTGGTCAACCTCTTAAAGGACATAATTCCCTAAATTTGTCACCTCTTCAAGGGTTTGTCCACTTCTAGGGTCTGCCTCTTAAAGGGCCAGTCCGCAAAACATGTCACATGTTCAAGTGGCTTTCCACTTCATAAGCCACATTGACATTTCCAAAGGTCTGTCCATTCCCAGGGTTGTCTCTTAGAAGGCCACCCACACACAATAATGCATCTTTAAGGACTGTCCACTTCCATGGTCATCCTCTTCATAGGCCAGTCACCTTAAAGTATTGCCAATTTTAAAGGTCCGTAAGCTTCCCAGGTCCACCTCTTAAAGGGCCAGTACACTTAAAATGCTGTTGTTTCGAGGGTTTGTACACAACCCTGGTCAACCTCTTAAAGGACATGATTCCCTAAATTTGTCACCTCTTCAAGGGTTTGTCCACTTCTAGGGTCTGCCTCTTAAAGGGCCAGTCCGCAAAACATGTCACATGTTCAAGTGGCTTTCCACTTCATAAGCCACATTGACATTTCCAAAGGTCTGTCCATTCCCAGGGTTGTCTCTTAGAAGGCCACCCACACACAATAATGCATCTTTAAGGACTGTCCACTTCCATGGTCATCCTCTTCATAGGCCAGTCACCTTAAAGTATTGCCAATTTTAAAGGTCCGTAAGCTTCCCAGGTCCACCTCTTAAAGGGCCAGTACACTTAAAATGCTGTTGTTTCGAGGGTTTGTACACAACCCTGGTCAACCTCTTAAAGGACATAATTCCCTAAATTTGTCACCTCTTCAAGGGTTTGTCCACTTCTAGGGTCTGCCTCTTAAAGGGCCAGTCCGCAAAACATGTCACATGTTCAAGTGGCTTTCCACTTCATAAGCCACATTGACATTTCCAAAGATCTGTCCATTCCCAGGGTTGTCTCTTAGAAGGCCACCCACACACAATAATGCATCTTTAAGGACTGTCCACTTCCATGGTCATCCTCTTCATAGGCCAGTCACCCTAAAGTATTGCCAATTTTAAAGGTCCGTAAGCTTCCCAGGTCCACCTCTTAAAGGGCCAGTACACTTAAAATGCTGTTGTTTCGAGGGTTTGTACACAACCCTGGTCAACCTCTTAAAGGACATAATTCCCTAAATTTGCCACCTCTTCAAGGGTTTGTCCACTTCTAGGGTCTGCCTCTTAAAGGGCCAGTCTGCAAAACATGTCACATGTTCAAGTGGCTTTCCACTTCATAAGCCACATTGACATTTCCAAAGGTCTGTCCATTCCCAGGGTTGTCTCTTAGAAGGCCACCCACACACAATTATGCATCTTTAAGGACTGTCCACTTCCATGGTCATCCTCTTCATAGGCCAGTCACCTTAAAGTATTGCCAATTTTAAAGGTCCGTAAGCTTCCCAGGTCCACCTCTTAAAGGGTCAGTACACTTAAAATGCTGTTGTTTCGAGGGTTTGTACACAACCCTGGTCAACCTCTTAAAGGACATAATTCCCTAAATTTGTCACCTCTTCAAGGGTTTGTCCACATCTAGGGTCTGCCTCTTAAAGGGCCAGTCATCAAAACATGTCACATGTTCAAGTGGATTTCCACTTCATAAGCCACATTGACATTTCCAAAGGTCTGTCCATTCCCAGGGTTGTCTCTTAGAAGGCCACCCACACACAATAATGCATCTTTAAGGACTGTCCACTTCCATGGTCATCCTCTTCATAGGCCAGTCACCTTAAAGTATTGCCAATTTTAAAGGTCCGTAAGCTTCCCAGGTCCACCTCTTAAAGGGCCAGTACACTTAAAATGCTGTTGTTTCGAGGGTTTGTACACAACCCTGGTCAACCTCTTAAAGGACATAATTCCCTAAATTTGTCACCTCTTCAAGGGTTTGTCCACTTCTAGGGTCTGCCTCTTAAAGGGCCAGTCCGCAAAACATGTCACATGTTCAAGTGGCTTTCCACTTCATAAGCCACATTGACATTTCCAAAGGTCTGTCCATTCCCAGGGTTGTCTCTTAGAAGGCCACCCACACACAATAATGCATCTTTAAGGACTGTCCACTTCCATGGTCATCCTCTTCATAGGCCAGTCACCTTAAAGTATTGCCAATTTTAAAGGTCCGTAAGCTTCCCAGGTCCACCTCTTAAAGGGCCAGTACACTTAAAATGCTGTTGTTTCGAGGGTTTGTACACAACCCTGGTCAACCTCTTAAAGGACATAATTCCCTAAATTTGCCACCTCTTCAAGGGTTTGTCCACTTCTAGGGTCTGCCTCTTAAAGGGCCAGTCCGCAAAACATGTCACATGTTCAAGTGGCTTTCCACTTCATAAGCCACATTGACATTTCCAAAGGTCTGTCCATTCCCAGGGTTGTCTCTTAGAAGGCCACCCACACACAACAATGCATCTTTAAGGACTGTCCACTTCCATGGTCATCCTCTTCATAGGCCAGTCACCTTAAAGTATTGCCAATTTTAAAGGTCCGTAAGCTTCCCGGGTCCACCTCTTAAAGGGCCAGTACACTTAAAATGCTGTTGTTTCGAGGGTTTGTACACAACCCTGGTCAACCTCTTAAAGGACATAATTCCCTAAATTTGTCACCTCTTCAAGGGTTTGTACAATTCTAGGGTCTGCCTCTTAAAGGGCCAGTCCGCAAAACATGTCACATGTTCAAGTGGCTTTCCACTTCATAAGCCACATTGACATTTCCAAAGGTCTGTCCATTCCCAGGGTTGTCTCTTAGAAGGCCACCCACACACAATAATGCATCTTTAAGGACTGTCCACTTCCATGGTCATCCTCTTCATAGGCCAGTCACCTTAAAGTATTGCCAATTTTAAAGGTCCGTAAGCTTCCCAGGTCCACCTCTTAAAGGGCCAGTACACTTAAAATGCTGTTGTTTCGAGGGTTTGTACACAACCCTGGTCAACCTCTTAAAGGACATAATTCCCTAAATTTGCCACCTCTTCAAGGGTTTGTCCACTTCTAGGGTCTGCCTCTTAAAGGGCCAGTCCGCAAAACATGTCACATGTTCAAGTGGCTTTCCACTTCATAAGCCACATTGACATTTCCAAAGGTCTGTCCATTCCCAGGGTTGTCTCTTAGAAGGCCACCCACACACAATAATGCATCTTTAAGGACTGTCCACTTCCATGGTCATCCTCTTCATAGGCCAGTCACCTTAAAGTATTGCCAATTTTAAAGGTCCGTAAGCTTCCCAGGTCCACCTCTTAAAGGGCCAGTACACTTAAAATGCTGTTGTTTCGAGGGTTTGTACACAACCCTGGTCAACCTCTTAAAGGACATAATTCCCTAAATTTGCCACCTCTTCAAGGGTTTGTCCACTTCTAGGGTCTGCCTCTTAAAGGGCCAGTCTGCAAAACATGTCACATGTTCAAGTGGCTTTCCACTTCATAAGCCACATTGACATTTCCAAAGGTCTGTCCATTCCCAGGGTTGTCTCTTAGAAGGCCACCCACACACAATAATGCATCTTTAAGGACTGTCCACTTCCATGGTCATCCTCTTCATAGGCCAGTCACCTTAAAGTATTGCCAATTTTAAAGGTCCGTAAGCTTCCCAGGTCCACCTCTTAAAGGGCCAGTACACTTAAAATGCTGTTGTTTCGAGGGTTTGTACACAACCCTGGTCAACCTCTTAAAGGACATAATTCCCTAAATTTGTCACCTCTTCAAGGGTTTGTCCACATCTAGGGTCTGCCTCTTAAAGGGCCAGTCATCAAAACATGTCACATGTTCAAGTGGATTTCCACTTCATAAGCCACATTGACATTTCCAAAGGTCTGTCCATTCCCAGGGTTGTCTCTTAGAAGGCCACCCACACACAATAATGCATCTTTAAGGACTGTCCACTTCCATGGTCATCCTCTTCATAGGCCAGTCACCTTAAAGTATTGCCAATTTTAAAGGTCCGTAAGCTTCCCAGGTCCACCTCTTAAAGGGCCAGTACACTTAAAATGCTGTTGTTTCGAGGGTTTGTACACAACCCTGGTCAACCTCTTAAAGGACATAATTCCCTAAATTTGTCACCTCTTCAAGGGTTTGTCCACTTCTAGGGTCTGCCTCTTAAAGGGCCAGTCCGCAAAACATGTCACATGTTCAAGTGGCTTTCCACTTCATAAGCCACATTGACATTTCCAAAGGTCTGTCCATTCCCAGGGTAGTCTCTTAGAAGGCCACCCACACACAATAATGCATCTTTAAGGACTGTCCACTTCCATGGTCATCCTCTTCATAGGCCAGTCACCTTAAAGTATTGCCAATTTTAAAGGTCCGTAAGCTTCCCAGGTCCACCTCTTAAAGGGCCATTACACTTAAAATGCTGTTGTTTCGAGGGTTTGTACACAACCCTGGTCAACCTCTTAAAGGACATAATTCCCTAAATTTGCCACCTCTTCAAGGGTTTGTCCACTTCTAGGGTCTGCCTCTTAAAGGGCCAGTCCGCAAAACATGTCACATGTTCAAGTGGCTTTCCACTTCATAAGCCACATTGACATTTCCAAAGGTCTGTCCATTCCCAGGGTTGTCTCTTAGAAGGCCACCCACACACAACAATGCATCTTTAAGGACTGTCCACTTCCATGGTCATCCTCTTCATAGGCCAGTCACCTTAAAGTATTGCCAATTTTAAAGGTCCGTAAGCTTCCCGGGTCCACCTCTTAAAGGGCCAGTACACTTAAAATGCTGTTGTTTCGAGGGTTTGTACACAACCCTGGTCAACCTCTTAAAGGACATAATTCCCTAAATTTGTCACCTCTTCAAGGGTTTGTCCACTTCTAGGGTCTGCCTCTTAAAGGGCCAGTCCGCAAAACATGTCACATGTTCAAGTGGCTTTCCACTTCATAAGCCACATTGACATTTCCAAAGGTCTGTCCATTCCCAGGGTTGTCTCTTAGAAGGCCACCCACACACAATAATGCATCTTTAAGGACTGTCCACTTCCATGGTCATCCTCTTCATAGGCCAGTCACCTTAAAGTATTGCCAATTTTAAAGGTCCGTAAGCTTCCCAGGTCCACCTCTTAAAGGGCCAGTACACTTAAAATGCTGTTGTTTCGAGGGTTTGTACACAACCCTGGTCAACCTCTTAAAGGACATAATTCCCTAAATTTGCCACCTCTTCAAGGGTTTGTCCACTTCTAGGGTCTGCCTCTTAAAGGGCCAGTCCGCAAAACATGTCACATGTTCAAGTGGCTTTCCACTTCATAAGCCACATTGACATTTCCAAAGGTCTGTCCATTCCCAGGGTTGTCTCTTAGAAGGCCACCCACACACAATAATGCATCTTTAAGGACTGTCCACTTCCATGGTCATCCTCTTCATAGGCCAGTCACCTTAAAGTATTGCCAATTTTAAAGGTCCGTAAGCTTCCCAGGTCCACCTCTTAAAGGGCCAGTACACTTAAAATGCTGTTGTTTCGAGGGTTTGTACACAACCCTGGTCAACCTCTTAAAGG
The DNA here is from genome assembly GCF_035609145.1 of Eleutherodactylus coqui. Lineage (NCBI taxonomy): Eukaryota > Metazoa > Chordata > Amphibia > Anura > Eleutherodactylidae > Eleutherodactylus > Eleutherodactylus coqui. Next base: position 64,390 of record NW_027102130.1, on the reverse strand, counting down.
ACATAATTCCCTAAATTTGCCACCTCTTCAAGGGTTTGTCCACTTCTAGGGTCTGCCTCTTAAAGGGCCAGTCCGCAAAACATGTCACATGTTCAAGTGGCTTTCCACTTCATAAGCCACATTGACATTTCCAAAGGTCTGTCCATTCCCAGGGTTGTCTCTTAGAAGGCCACCCACACACAATAATGCATCTTTAAGGACTGTCCACTTCCATGGTCATCCTCTTCATAGGCCAGTCACCTTAAAGTATTGCCAATTTTAAAGGTCCGTAAGCTTCCCAGGTCCACCTCTTAAAGGGCCAGTACACTTAAAATGCTGTTGTTTCGAGGGTTTGTACACAACCCTGGTCAACCTCTTAAAGGACATAATTCCCTAAATTTGTCACCTCTTCAAGGGTTTGTCCACATCTAGGGTCTGCCTCTTAAAGGGCCAGTCATCAAAACATGTCACATGTTCAAGTGGATTTCCACTTCATAAGCCACATTGACATTTCCAAAGGTCTGTCCATTCCCAGGGTTGTCTCTTAGAAGGCCACCCACACACAATAATGCATCTTTAAGGACTGTCCACTTCCATGGTCATCCTCTTCATAGGCCAGTCACCTTAAAGTATTGCCAATTTTAAAGGTCCGTAAGCTTCCCAGGTCCACCTCTTAAAGGGCCAGTACACTTAAAATGCTGTTGTTTCGAGGGTTTGTACACAACCCTGGTCAACCTCTTAAAGGACATAATTCCCTAAATTTGTCACCTCTTCAAGGGTTTGTCCACTTCTAGGGTCTGCCTCTTAAAGGGCCAGTCCGCAAAACATGTCACATGTTCAAGTGGCTTTCCACTTCATAAGCCACATTGACATTTCCAAAGGTCTGTCCATTCCCAGGGTAGTCTCTTAGAAGGCCACCCACACACAATAATGCATCTTTAAGGACTGTCCACTTCCATGGTCATCCTCTTCATAGGCCAGTCACCTTAAAGTATTGCCAATTTTAAAGGTCTGTAAGCTTCCCAGGTCCACCTCTTAAAGGGCCAGTACACTTAAAATGCTGTTGTTTCGAGAGTTTGTACACAACCCTGGTCAACCTCTTAAAGGACATAATTCCCTAAATTTGTCACCTCTTCAAGGGTTTGTCCACTTCTAGGGTCTGCCTCTTAAAGGGCCAGTCCGCAAAACATGTCACATGTTCAAGTGGCTTTCCACTTCATAAGCCACATTGACATTTCCAAAGGTCTGTCCATTCCCAGGGTTGTCTCTTAGAAGGCCACCCACACACAATAATGCATCTTTAAGGACTGTCCACTTCCATGGTCATCCTCTTCATAGGCCAGTCACCTTAAAGTATTGCCAATTTTAAAGGTCTGTAAGCTTCCCAGGTCCACCTCTTAAAGGGCCAGTACACTTAAAATACTGTTGTTTCAAGGGTTTGTACACAACCCTGGTCGACCTCTTAAAGGACATTATTCCCTAAATTTGTCACCTCTTCAAGGGTTTGTCCATATCTAGGGTCTGCCTCTTAAAGGGCCAGTCATCAAAACATGTCACATGTTCAAGTGGATTTCCACTTCATAAGCCACATTGACATTTCCAAAGGTCTGTCCATTCCCAGGGTTGTCTCTTAGAAGGCCACCCACACACAATAATGCATCTTTAAGGACTGTCCACTTCCATGGTCATCCTCTTCATAGGCCAGTCACCTTAAAGTATTGCCAATTTTAAAGGTCCGTAAGCTTCCGGGGCCAACTCTTAAAGGGCCAGTACACTTAAAATGCTGTGGTTTCGAGGGTTTGTACACAACCCTGGTCAACCTCTTAAAGGACATAATTCCCTAAATTTGCCACCTCTTCAAGGGTTTGTCCACTTCTAGGGTCTGCCTCTTAAAGGGCCAGTCCGCAAAACATGTCACATGTTCAAGTGGCTTTCCACTTCATAAGCCACATTGACATTTCCAAAGGTCTGTCCATTCCCAGGGTTGTCTCTTAGAAGGCCACCCACACACAATAATGCATCTTTAAGGACTGTCCACTTCCATGGTCATCCTCTTCATAGGCCAGTCACCTTAAAGTATTGCCAATTTTAAAGGTCCGTAAGCTTCCCGGGTCCACCTCTTAAAGGGCCAGTACACTTAAAATGCTGTTGTTTCGAGGGTTTGTACACAACCCTGGTCAACCTCTTAAAGGACATAATTCCCTAAATTTGTCACCTCTTCAAGGGTTTGTCCACTTCTAGGGTCTGCCTCTTAAAGGGCCAGTCCGCAAAACATGTCACATGTTCAAGTGGCTTTCCACTTCATAAGCCACATTGACATTTCCAAAGGTCTGTCCATTCCCAGGGTTGTCTCTTAGAAGGCCACCCACACACAATAATGCATCTTTAAGGACTGTCCACTTCCATGGTCATCCTCTTCATAGGCCAGTCACCTTAAAGTATTGCCAATTTTAAAGGTCCGTAAGCTTCCCAGGTCCACCTCTTAAAGGGCCAGTACACTTAAAATGCTGTTGTTTCGAGGGTTTGTACACAACCCTGGTCAACCTCTTAAAGGACATAATTCCCTAAATTTGCCACCTCTTCAAGGGTTTGTCCACTTCTAGGGTCTGCCTCTTAAAGGGCCAGTCATCAAAACATGTCACATGTTCAAGTGGATTTCCACTTCATAAGCCACATTGACATTTCCAAAGGTCTGTTCATTCCCAGGGTTGTCTCTTAGAAGTCCACCCACACACAATAATGCATCTTTAAGGACTGTCCACTTCCATGGTCATCCTCTTCATAGGCCAGTCACCTTAAAGTATTGCCAATTTTAAAGGTCCGTAAGCTTCCCAGGTCCACCTCTTAAAGGGCCAGTACACTTAAAATGCTGTTGTTTCGAGGGTTTGTACACAACCCTGGTCAACCTCTTAAAGGACATAATTCCCTAAATTTGTCACCTCTTCAAGGGTTTGTCCACTTCTAGGGTCTGCCTCTTAAAGGGCCAGTCCGCAAAACATGTCACATGTTCAAGTGGCTTTCCACTTCATAAGCCACATTGACATTTCCAAAGGTCTGTCCATTCCCAGGGTTGTCTCTTAGAAGGCCACCCACACACAATAATGCATCTTTAAGGACTGTCCACTTCCATGGTCATCCTCTTCATAGGCCAGTCACCTTAAAGTATTGCCAATTTTAAAGGTCCGTAAGCTTCCCAGGTCCACCTCTTAAAGGGCCAGTACACTTAAAATGCTGTTGTTTCGAGGGTTTGTACACAACCCTGGTCAACCTCTTAAAGGACATAATTCCCTAAATTTGTCACCTCTTCAAGGGTTTGTCCACTTCTAGGGTCTGCCTCTTAAAGGGCCAGTCCGCAAAACATGTCACATGTTCAAGTGGCTTTCCACTTCATAAGCCACATTGACATTTCCAAAGGTCTGTCCATTCCCAGGGTTGTCTCTTAGAAGGCCACCCACACACAATAATGCATCTTTAAGGACTGTCCACTTCCATGGTCATCCTCTTCATAGGCCAGTCACCTTAAAGTATTGCCAATTTTAAAGGTCCGTAAGCTTCCCAGGTCCACCTCTTAAAGGGCCAGTACACTTAAAATGCTGTTGTTTCGAGGGTTTGTACACAACCCTGGTCAACCTCTTAAAGGACATAATTCCCTAAATTTGTCACCTCTTCAAGGGTTTGTCCACTTCTAGGGTCTGCCTCTTAAAGGGCCAGTCCGCAAAACATGTCACATGTTCAAGTGGCTTTCCACTTCATAAGCCACATTGACATTTCCAAAGGTCTGTCCATTCCCAGGGTTGTCTCTTAGAAGGCCACCCACACACAATAATGCATCTTTAAGGACTGTCCACTTCCATGGTCATCCTCTTCATAGGCCAGTCACCTTAAAGTATTGCCAATTTTAAAGGTCCGTAAGCTTCCCAGGTCCACCTCTTAAAGGGCCAGTACACTTAAAATGCTGTTGTTTCGAGGGTTTGTACACAACCCTGGTCAACCTCTTAAAGGACATAATTCCCTAAATTTGTCACCTCTTCAAGGGTTTGTCCACATCTAGGGTCTGCCTCTTAAAGGGCCAGTCCGCAAAACATGTCACATGTTCAAGTGGATTTCCACTTCATAAGCCACATTGACATTTCCAAAGGTCTGTCCATTCCCAGGGTTGTCTCTTAGAAGGCCACCCACACACAATAATTCATCTTTAAGGACTGTCCACTTCCATGGTCATCCTCTTCATAGGCCAGTCACCTTAAAGTATTGCCAATTTTAAAGGTCCGTAAGCTTCCCAGGTCCACCTCTTAAAGGGCCAGTACACTTAAAATGCTGTTGTTTCGAGGGTTTGTACACAACCCTGGTCAACCTCTTAAAGGACATAATTCCCTAAATTTGTCACCTCTTCAAGGGTTTGTCCACTTCTAGGGTCTGCCTCTTAAAGGGCCAGTCCGCAAAACATGTCACATGTTCAAGTGGCTTTCCACTTCATAAGCCACATTGACATTTCCAAAGGTCTGTCCATTCCCAGGGTTGTCTCTTAGAAGGCCACCCACACACAATAATGCATCTTTAAGGACTGTCCACTTCCATGGTCATCCTCTTCATAGGCCAGTCACCTTAAAGTATTGCCAATTTTAAAGGTCCGTAAGCTTCCCAGGTCCACCTCTTAAAGGGCCAGTACACTTAAAATGCTGTTGTTTCGATTGTTTGTACACAACCCTGGTCAACCTCTTAAAGGACATAATTCCCTAAATTTGCCACCTCTTCAAGGGTTTGTCCACTTCTAGGGTCTGCCTCTTAAAGGGCCAGTCCGCAAAACATGTCACATGTTCAAGTGGCTTTCCACTTCATAAGCCACATTGACATTTCCAAAGGTCTGTCCATTCCCAGGGTTGTCTCTTAGAAGGCCACCCACACACAATAATGCATCTTTAAGGACTGTCCACTTCCATGGTCATCCTCTTCATAGGCCAGTCACCTTAAAGTATTGCCAATTTTAAAGGTCCGTAAGCTTCCCGGGTCCACCTCTTAAAGGGCCAGTACACTTAAAATGCTGTTGTTTCGAGGGTTTGTACACAACCCTGGTCAACCTCTTAAAGGACATAATTCCCTAAATTTGTCACCTCTTCAAGGGTTTGTCCACTTCTAGGGTCTGCCTCTTAAAGGGCCAGTCCGCAAAACATGTCACATGTTCAAGTGGCTTTCCACTTCATAAGCCACATTGACATTTCCAAAGGTCTGTCCATTCCCAGGGTTGTCTCTTAGAAGGCCACCCACACACAATAATGCATCTTTAAGGACTGTCCACTTCCATGGTCATCCTCTTCATAGGCCAGTCACCTTAAAGTATTGCCAATTTTAAAGGTCCGTAAGCTTCCCAGGTCCACCTCTTAAAGGGCCAGTACACTTAAAATGCTGTTGTTTCGAGGGTTTGTACACAACCCTGGTCAACCTCTTAAAGGACATAATTCCCTAAATTTGCCACCTCTACAAGGGTTTGTCCACTTCTAGGGTCTGCCTCTTAAAGGGCCAGTCCGCAAAACATGTCACATGTTCAAGTGGCTTTCCACTTCATAAGCCACATTGACATTTCCAAAGGTCTGTCCATTCCCAGGGTTGTCTCTTAGAAGGCCACCCACACACAATAATGCATCTTTAAGGACTGTCCACTTCCATGGTCATCCTCTTCATAGGCCAGTCACCTTAAAGTATTGCCAATTTTAAAGGTCCGTAAGTTTCCCAGGTCCACCTCTTAAAGGGCCAGTACACTTAAAATGCTGTTGTTTCGAGGGTTTGTACACAACCCTGGTCAACCTCTTAAAGGACATAATTCCCTAAATTTGCCACCTCTTCAAGGGTTTGTCCACTTCTAGGGTCTGCCTCTTAAAGGGCCAGTCCGCAAAACATGTCACATGTTCAAGTGGCTTTCCACTTCATAAGCCACATTGACATTTCCAAAGGTCTGTCCATTCCCAGGGTTGTCTCTTAGAAGGCCACCCACACACAATAATGCATCTTTAAGGACTGTCCACTTCCATGGTCATCCTCTTCATAGGCCAGTCACCTTAAAGTATTGCCAATTTTAAAGGTCCGTAAGCTTCCCAGGTCCACCTCTTAAAGGGCCAGTACACTTAAAATGCTGTTGTTTCGAGGGTTTGTACACAACCCTGGTCAACCTCTTAAAGGACATAATTCCCTAAATTTGTCACCTCTTCAAGGGTTTGTCCACATCTAGGGTCTGCCTCTTAAAGGGCCAGTCATCAAAACATGTCACATGTTCAAGTGGATTTCCACTTCATAAGCCACATTGACATTTCCAAAGGTCTGTCCATTCCCAGGGTTGTCTCTTAGAAGGCCACCCACACACAATAATGCATCTTTAAGGACTGTCCACTTCCATGGTCATCCTCTTCATAGGCCAGTCACCTTAAAGTATTGCCAATTTTAAAGGTCCGTAAGCTTCCCAGGTCCACCTCTTAAAGGGCCAGTACACTTAAAATGCTGTTGTTTCGAGGGTTTGTACACAACCCTGGTCAACCTCTTAAAGGACATAATTCCCTAAATTTGTCACCTCTTCAAGGGTTTGTCCACATCTAGGGTCTGCCTCTTAAAGGGCCAGTCATCAAAACATGTCACATGTTCAAGTGGATTTCCACTTCATAAGCCACATTGACATTTCCAAAGGTCTGTCCATTCCCAGGGTTGTCTCTTAGAAGGCCACCCACACACAATAATGCATCTTTAAGGACTGTCCACTTCCATGGTCATCCTCTTCATAGGCCAGTCACCTTAAAGTATTGCCAATTTTAAAGGTCCGTAAGCTTCCCAGGTCCACCTCTTAAAGGGCCAGTACACTTAAAATGCTGTTGTTTCGAGGGTTTGTACACAACCCTGGTCAACCTCTTAAAGGACATAATTCCCTAAATTTGTCACCTCTTCAAGGGTTTGTCCACTTCTAGGGTCTGCCTCTTAAAGGGCCAGTCCGCAAAACATGTCACATGTTCAAGTGGCTTTCCACTTCATAAGCCACATTGACATTTCCAAAGGTCTGTCCATTCCCAGGGTTGTCTCTTAGAAGGCCACCCACACACAATAATGCATCTTTAAGGACTGTCCACTTCCATGGTCATCCTCTTCATAGGCCAGTCACCTTAAAGTATTGCCAATTTTAAAGGTCCGTAAGCTTCCCAGGTCCACCTCTTAAAGGGCCAGTACACTTAAAATGCTGTTGTTTCGAGGGTTTGTACACAACCCTGGTCAACCTCTTAAAGGACATAATTCCCTAAATTTGCCACCTCTTCAAGGGTTTGTCCACTTCTAGGGTCTGCCTCTTAAAGGGCCAGTCATCAAAACATGTCACATGTTCAAGTGGATTTCCACTTCATAAGCCACATTGACATTTCCAAAGGTCTGTCCATTCCCAGGGTTGTCTCTTAGAAGTCCACCCACACACAATAATGCATCTTTAAGGACTGTCCACTTCCATGGTAATCCTCTTCATAGGCCAGTCACCTTAAAGTATTGCCAATTTTAAAGGTCCGTAAGCTTCCCAGGTCCACCTCTTAAAGGGCCAGTACACTTAAAATGCTGTTGTTTCGAGGGTTTGTACACAACCCTGGTCAACCTCTTAAAGGACATAATTCCCTAAATTTGTCACCTCTTCAAGGGTTTGTCCACTTCTAGGGTCTGCCTCTTAAAGGGCCAGTCCGCAAAACATGTCACATGTTCAAGTGGCTTTCCACTTCATAAGCCACATTGACATTTCCAAAGGTCTGTCCATTCCCAGGGTTGTCTCTTAGAAGGCCACCCACACACAATAATGCATCTTTAAGGACTGTCCACTTCCATGGTCATCCTCTTCATAGGCCAGTCACCTTAAAGTATTGCCAATTTTAAAGGTCCGTAAGCTTCCCAGGTCCACCTCTTAAAGGGCCAGTACACTTAAAATGCTGTTGTTTCGAGGGTTTGTACACAACCCTGGTCAACCTCTTAAAGGACATAATTCCCTAAATTTGTCACCTCTTCAAGGGTTTGTCCACTTCTAGGGTCTGCCTCTTAAAGGGCCAGTCCGCAAAACATGTCACATGTTCAAGTGGCTTTCCACTTCATAAGCCACATTGACATTTCCAAAGGTCTGTCCATTCCCAGGGTTGTCTCTTAGAAGGCCACCCACACACAATAATGCATCTTTAAGGACTGTCCACTTCCATGGTCATCCTCTTCATAGGCCAGTCACCTTAAAGTATTGCCAATTTTAAAGGTCCGTAAGCTTCCCAGGTCCACCTCTTAAAGGGCCAGTACACTTAAAATGCTGTTGTTTCGAGGGTTTGTACACAACCCTGGTCAACCTCTTAAAGGACATAATTCCCTAAATTTGTCACCTCTTCAAGGGTTTGTCCACATCTAGGGTCTGCCTCTTAAAGGGCCAGTCCGCAAAACATGTCACATGTTCAAGTGGATTTCCACTTCATAAGCCACATTGACATTTCCAAAGGTCTGTCCATTCCCAGGGTTGTCTCTTAGAAGGCCACCCACACACAATAATGCATCTTTAAGGACTGTCCACTTCCATGGTCATCCTCTTCATAGGCCAGTCACCTTAAAGTATTGCCAATTTTAAAGGTCCGTAAGCTTCCCAGGTCCACCTCTTAAAGGGCCAGTACACTTAAAATGCTGTTGTTTCGAGGGTTTGTACACAACCCTGGTCAACCTCTTAAAGGACATAATTCCCTAAATTTGTCACCTCTTCAAGGGTTTGTCCACTTCTAGGGTCTGCCTCTTAAAGGGCCAGTCCGCAAAACATGTCACATGTTCAAGTGGCTTTCCACTTTATAAGCCACATTGACATTTCCAAAGGTCTGTCCATTCCCAGGGTTGTCTCTTAGAAGGCCACCCACACACAATAATGCATCTTTAAGGACTGTCCACTTCCATGGTCATCCTCTTCATAGGCCAGTCACCTTAAAGTATTGCCAATTTTAAAGGTCCGTAAGCTTCCCAGGTCCACCTCTTAAAGGGCCAGTACACTTAAAATGCTGTTGTTTCGAGGGTTTGTACACAACCCTGGTCAACCTCTTAAAGGACATAATTCCCTAAATTTGCCACCTCTTCAAGGGTTTGTCCACTTCTAGGGTCTGCCTCTTAAAGGGCCAGTCCGCAAAACATGTCACATGTTCAAGTGGCTTTCCACTTCATAAGCCACATTGACATTTCCAAAGGTCTGTCCATTCCCAGGGTTGTCTCTTAGAAGGCCACCCACACACAATAATGCATCTTTAAGGACTGTCCACTTCCATGGTCATCCTCTTCATAGGCCAGTCACCTTAAAGTATTGCCAATTTTAAAGGTCCGTAAGCTTCCCGGGTCCACCTCTTAAAGGGCCAGTACACTTAAAATGCTGTTGTTTCGAGGGTTTGTACACAACCCTGGTCAACCTCTTAAAGGACATAATTCCCTAAATTTGTCACCTCTTCAAGGGTTTGTCCACTTCTAGGGTCTGCCTCTTAAAGGGCCAGTCCGCAAAACATGTCACATGTTCAAGTGGCTTTCCACTTCATAAGCCACATTGACATTTCCAAAGGTCTGTCCATTCCCAGGGTTGTCTCTTAGAAGGCCACCCACACACAATAATGCATCTTTAAGGACTGTCCACTTCCATGGTCATCCTCTTCATAGGCCAGTCACCTTAAAGTATTGCCAATTTTAAAGGTCCGTAAGCTTCCCAGGTCCACCTCTTAAAGGGCCAGTACACTTAAAATGCTGTTGTTTCGAGGGTTTGTACACAACCCTGGTCAACCTCTTAAAGGACATAATTCCCTAAATTTGCCACCTCTTCAAGGGTTTGTCCACTTCTAGGGTCTGCCTCTTAAAGGGCCAGTCCGCAAAACATGTCACATGTTCAAGTGGCTTTCCACTTCATAAGCCACATTGACATTTCCAAAGGTCTGTCCATTCCCAGGGTTGTCTCTTAGAAGGCCACCCACACACAATAATGCATCTTTAAGGACTGTCCACTTCCATGGTCATCCTCTTCATAGGCCAGTCACCTTAAAGTATTGCCAATTTTAAAGGTCCGTAAGCTTCCCAGGTCCACCTCTTAAAGGGCCAGTACACTTAAAATGCTGTTGTTTCGAGGGTTTGTACACAACCCTGGTCAACCTCTTAAAGGACATAATTCCCTAAATTTGTCACCTCTTCAAGGGTTTGTCCACATCTAGGGTCTGCCTCTTAAAGGGCCAGTCATCAAAACATGTCACATGTTCAAGTGGATTTCCACTTCATAAGCCACATTGACATTTCCAAAGGTCTGTCCATTCCCAGGGTTGTCTCTTAGAAGGCCACCCACACACAATAATGCATCTTTAAGGACTGTCCACTTCCATGGTCATCCTCTTCATAGGCCAGTCACCTTAAAGTATTGCCAATTTTAAAGGTCCGTAAGCTTCCCAGGTCCACCTCTTAAAGGGCCAGTACACTTAAAATGCTGTTGTTTCGAGGGTTTGTACACAACCCTGGTCAACCTCTTAAAGGACATAATTCCCTAAATTTGTCACCTCTTCAAGGGTTTGTCCACTTCTAGGGTCTGCCTCTTAAAGGGCCAGTCCGCAAAACATGTCACATGTTCAAGTGGCTTTCCACTTCATAAGCCACATTGACATTTCCAAAGGTCTGTCCATTCCCAGGGTTGTCTCTTAGAAGGCCACCCACACACAATAATGCATCTTTAAGGACTGTCCACTTCCATGGTCATCCTCTTCATAGGCCAGTCACCTTAAAGTATTGCCAATTTTAAAGGTCCGTAAGCTTCCCAGGTCCACCTCTTAAAGGGCCAGTACACTTAAAATGCTGTTGTTTCGAGGGTTTGTACACAACCCTGGTCAACCTCTTAAAGGACATAATTCCCTAAATTTGTCACCTCTTCAAGGGTTTGTCCACTTCTAGGGTCTGCCTCTTAAAGGGCCAGTCCGCAAAACATGTCACATGTTCAAGTGGCTTTCCACTTCATAAGCCACATTGACATTTCCAAAGGTCTGTCCATTCCCAGGGTTGTCTCTTAGAAGGCCACCCACACACAATAATGCATCTTTAAGGACTGTCCACTTCCATGGTCATCCTCTTCATAGGCCAGTCACCTTAAAGTATTGCTAATTTTAAAGGTCCGTAAGCTTCCCAGGTCCACCTCTTAAAGGGCCAGTACACTTAAAATGCTGTTGTTTCGAGGGTTTGTACACAACCCTGGTCAACCTCTTAAAGGACATAATTCCCTAAATTTGTCACCTCTTCAAGGGTTTGTCCACTTCTAGGGTCTGCCTCTTAAAGGGCCAGTCCGCAAAACATGTCACATGTTCAAGTGGCTTTCCACTTCATAAGCCACATTGACATTTCCAAAGGTCTGTCCATTCCCAGGGTTGTCTCTTAGAAGGCCACCCACACACAATAATGCATCTTTAAGGACTGTCCACTTCCATGGTCATCCTCTTCATAGGCCAGTCACCTTAAAGTATTGCCAATTTTAAAGGTCCGTAAGCTTCCCAGGTCCACCTCTTAAAGGGCCAGTACACTTAAAATGCTGTTGTTTCGAGGGTTTGTACACAACCCTGGTCAACCTCTTAAAGGACATAATTCCCTAAATTTGTCACCTCTTCAAGGGTTTGTCCACTTCTAGGGTCTGCCTCTTAAAGGGCCAGTCCGCAAAACATGTCACATGTTCAAGTGGCTTTCCACTTCATAAGCCACATTGACATTTCCAAAGGTCTGTCCATTCCCAGGGTTGTCTCTTAGAAGGCCACCCACACACAATAATGCATCTTTAAGGACTGTCCACTTCCATGGTCATCCTCTTCATAGGCCAGTCACCTTAAAGTATTGCCAATTTTAAAGGTCCGTAAGCTTCCCAGGTCCACCTCTTAAAGGGCCAGTACACTTAAAATGCTGTTGTTTCGAGGGTTTGTACACAACCCTGGTCAACCTCTTAAAGGACATAATTCCCTAAATTTGTCACCTCTTCAAGGGTTTGTCCACTTCTAGGGTCTGCCTCTTAAAGGGCCAGTCATCAAAACATGTCACATGTTCAAGTGGATTTCCACTTCATAAGCCACATTGACATTTCCAAAGGTCTGTCCATTCCCAGGGTTGTCTCTTAGAAGTCCACCCACACACAATAATGCATCTTTAAGGACTGTTCACTTCCATGGTAATCCTCTTCATAGGCCAGTCACCTTAAAGTACTGCCAATTTTAAAGGTCCGTAAGCTTCCCAGGTCCACCTCTTAAAGGGCCAGTACACTTAAAATGCTGTTGTTTCGAGGGTTTGTACACAACCCTGGTCAACCTCTTAAAGGACATAATTCCCTAAATTTGTCACCTCTTCAAGGGTTTGTCCACTTCTAGGGTCTGCCTCTTAAAGGGCCAGTCCGCAAAACATGTCACATGTTCAAGTGGCTTTCCACTTCATAAGCCACATTGACATTTCCAAAGGTCTGTCCATTCCCAGGGTTGTCTCTTAGAAGGCCACCCACACACAATAATGCATCTTTAAGGACTGTCCACTTCCATGGTCATCCTCTTCATAGGCCAGTCACCTTAAAGTATTGCCAATTTTAAAGGTCCGTAAGCTTCCCAGGTCCACCTCTTAAAGGGCCAGTACACTTAAAATGCTGTTGTTTCGAGGGTTTGTACACAACCCTGGTCAACCTCTTAAAGGACATAATTCCCTAAATTTGTCACCTCTTCAAGGGTTTGTCCACTTCTAGGGTCTGCCTCTTAAAGGGCCAGTCCGCAAAACATGTCACATGTTCAAGTGGCTTTCCACTTCATAAGCCACATTGACATTTCCAAAGGTCTGTCCATTCCCAGGGTTGTCTCTTAGAAGGCCACCCACACACAATAATGCATCTTTAAGGACTGTCCACTTCCATGGTCATCCTCTTCATAGGCCAGTCACCTTAAAGTATTGCCAATTTTAAAGGTCCGTAAGCTTCCCAGGTCCACCTCTTAAAGGGCCAGTACACTTAAAATGCTGTTGTTTCGAGGGTTTGTACACAACCCTGGTCAACCTCTTAAAGGACATAATTCCCTAAATTTGCCACCTCTTCAAGGGTTTGTCCACTTCTAGGGTCTGCCTCTTAAAGGGCCAGTCCGCAAAACATGTCACATGTTCAAGTGGCTTTCCACTTCATAAGCCACATTGACATTTCCAAAGGTCTGTCCATTCCCAGGGTTGTCTCTTAGAAGGCCACCCACACACAATAATGCATCTTTAAGGACTGTCCACTTCCATGGTCATCCTCTTCATAGGCCAGTCACCTTAAAGTATTGCCAATTTTAAAGGTCCGTAAGCTTCCCGGGTCCACCTCTTAAAGGGCCAGTACACTTAAAATGCTGTTGTTTCGAGGGTTTGTACACAACCCTGGTCAACCTCTTAAAGGACATAATTCCCTAAATTTGTCACCTCTTCAAGGGTTTGTCCACTTCTAGGGTCTGCCTCTTAAAGGGCCAGTCCGCAAAACATGTCACATGTTCAAGTGGCTTTCCACTTCATAAGCCACATTGACATTTCCAAAGGTCTGTCCATTCCCAGGGTTGTCTCTTAGAAGGCCACCCACACACAATAATGCATCTTTAAGGACTGTCCACTTCCATGGTCATCCTCTTCATAGGCCAGTCACCTTAAAGTATTGCCAATTTTAAAGGTCCGTAAGCTTCCCAGGTCCACCTCTTAAAGGGCCAGTACACTTAAAATGCTGTTGTTTCGAGGGTTTGTACACAACCCTGGTCAACCTCTTAAAGGACATAATTCCCTAAATTTGCCACCTCTTCAAGGGTTTGTCCACTTCTAGGGTCTGCCTCTTAAAGGGCCAGTCCGCAAAACATGTCACATGTTCAAGTGGCTTTCCACTTCATAAGCCACATTGACATTTCCAAAGGTCTGTCCATTCCCAGGGTTGTCTCTTAGAAGGCCACCCACACACAATAATGCATCTTTAAGGACTGTCCACTTCCATGGTCATCCTCTTCATAGGCCAGTCACCTTAAAGTATTGCCAATTTTAAAGGTCCGTAAGCTTCCCAGGTCCACCTCTTAAAGGGCCAGTACACTTAAAATGCTGTTGTTTCGAGGGTTTGTACACAACCCTGGTCAACCTCTTAAAGGACATAATTCCCTAAATTTGTCACCTCTTCAAGGGTTTGTCCACATCTAGGGTCTGCCTCTTAAAGGGCCAGTCATCAAAACATGTCACATGTTCAAGTGGATTTCCACTTCATAAGCCACATTGACATTTCCAAAGGTCTGTCCATTCCCAGGGTTGTCTCTTAGAAGGCCACCCACACACAATAATGCATCTTTAAGGACTGTCCACTTCCATGGTCATCCTCTTCATAGGCCAGTCACCTTAAAGTATTGCCAATTTTAAAGGTCCGTAAGCTTCCCAGGTCCACCTCTTAAAGGGCCAGTACACTTAAAATGCTGTTGTTTCGAGGGTTTGTACACAACCCTGGTCAACCTCTTAAAGGACATAATTCCCTAAATTTGTCACCTCTTCAAGGGTTTGTCCACATCTAGGGTCTGCCTCTTAAAGGGCCAGTCATCAAAACATGTCACATGTTCAAGTGGATTTCCACTTCATAAGCCACATTGACATTTCCAAAGGTCTGTCCATTCCCAGGGTTGTCTCTTAGAAGGCCACCCACACACAATAATGCATCTTTAAGGACTGTCCACTTCCATGGTCATCCTCTTTATAGGCCAGTCACCTTAAAGTATTGCCAATTTTAAAGGTCCGTAAGCTTCCCAGGTCCACCTCTTAAAGGGCCAGTACACTTAAAATGCTGTTGTTTCGAGGGTTTGTACACAACCCTGGTCAACCTCTTAAAGGACATAATTCCCTAAATTTGTCACCTCTTCAAGGGTTTGTCCACTTCTAGGGTCTGCCTCTTAAAGGGCCAGTCCGCAAAACATGTCACATGTTCAAGTGGCTTTCCACTTCATAAGCCACATTGACATTTCCAAAGGTCTGTCCATTCCCAGGGTTGTCTCTTAGAAGGCCACCCACACACAATAATGCATCTTTAAGGACTGTCCACTTCCATGGTCATCCTCTTCATAGGCCAGTCACCTTAAAGTATTGCCAATTTTAAAGGTCCGTAAGCTTCCCAGGTCCACCTCTTAAAGGGCCAGTACACTTAAAATGCTGTTGTTTCGAGGGTTTGTACACAACCCTGGTCAACCTCTTAAAGGACATAATTCCCTAAATTTGTCACCTCTTCAAGGGTTTGTCCACATCTAGGGTCTGCCTCTTAAAGGGCCAGTCATCAAAACATGTCACATGTTCAAGTGGATTTCCACTTCATAAGCCACATTGACATTTCCAAAGGTCTGTCCATTCCCAGGGTTGTCTCTTAGAAGGCCACCCACACACAATAATGCATCTTTAAGGACTGTCCACTTCCATGGTCATCCTCTTCATAGGCCAGTCACCTTAAAGTATTGCCAATTTTAAAGGTCCGTAAGCTTCCCAGGTCCACCTCTTAAAGGGCCAGTACACTTAAAATGCTGTTGTTTCGAGGGTTTGTACACAACCCTGGTCAACCTCTTAAAGGACATAATTCCCTAAATTTGTCACCTCTTCAAGGGTTTGTCCACTTCTAGGGTCTGCCTCTTAAAGGGCCAGTCCGCAAAACATGTCACATGTTCAAGTGGCTTTCCACTTCATAAGCCACATTGACATTTCCAAAGGTCTGTCCATTCCCAGGGTTGTCTCTTAGAAGGCCACCCACACACAATAATGCATCTTTAAGGACTGTCCACTTCCATGGTCATCCTCTTCATAGGCCAGTCACCTTAAAGTATTGCTAATTTTAAAGGTCCGTAAGCTTCCCAGGTCCACCTCTTAAAGGGCCAGTACACTTAAAATGCTGTTGTTTCGAGGGTTTGTACACAACCCTGGTCAACCTCTTAAAGGACATAATTCCCTAAATTTGTCACCTCTTCAAGGGTTTGTCCACTTCTAGGGTCTGCCTCTTAAAGGGCCAGTCCGCAAAACATGTCACATGTTCAAGTGGCTTTCCACTTCATAAGCCACATTGACATTTCCAAAGGTCTGTCCATTCCCAGGGTTGTCTCTTAGAAGGCCACCCACACACAATAATGCATCTTTAAGGACTGTCCACTTCCATGGTCATCCTCTTCATAGGCCAGTCACCTTAAAGTATTGCCAATTTTAAAGGTCCGTAAGCTTCCCAGGTCCACCTCTTAAAGGGCCAGTACACTTAAAATGCTGTTGTTTCGAGGGTTTGTACACAACCCTGGTCAACCTCTTAAAGGACATAATTCCCTAAATTTGTCACCTCTTCAAGGGTTTGTCCACTTCTAGGGTCTGCCTCTTAAAGGGCCAGTCCGCAAAACATGTCACATGTTCAAGTGGCTTTCCACTTCATAAGCCACATTGACATTTCCAAAGGTCTGTCCATTCCCAGGGTTGTCTCTTAGAAGGCCACCCACACACAATAATGCATCTTTAAGGACTGTCCACTTCCATGGTCATCCTCTTCATAGGCCAGTCACCTTAAAGTATTGCCAATTTTAAAGGTCCGTAAGCTTCCCAGGTCCACCTCTTAAAGGGCCAGTACACTTAAAATGCTGTTGTTTCGAGGGTTTGTACACAACCCTGGTCAACCTCTTAAAGGACATAATTCCCTAAATTTGTCACCTCTTCAAGGGTTTGTCCACTTCTAGGGTCTGCCTCTTAAAGGGCCAGTCCGCAAAACATGTCACATGTTCAAGTGGCTTTCCACTTCATAAGCCACATTGACATTTCCAAAGGTCTGTCCATTCCCAGGGTTGTCTCTTAGAAGGCCACCCACACACAATAATGCATCTTTAAGGACTGTCCACTTCCATGGTCATCCTCTTCATAGGCCAGTCACCTTAAAGTATTGCCAATTTTAAAGGTCCGTAAGCTTCCCAGGTCCACCTCTTAAAGGGCCAGTACACTTAAAATGCTGTTGTTTCGAGGGTTTGTACACAACCCTGGTCAACCTCTTAAAGGACATAATTCCCTAAATTTGCCACCTCTTCAAGGGTTTGTCCACTTCTAGGGTCTGCCTCTTAAAGGGCCAGTCATCAAAACATGTCACATGTTCAAGTGGATTTCCACTTCATAAGCCACATTGACATTTCCAAAGGTCTGTCCATTCCCAGGGTTGTCTCTTAGAAGTCCACCCACACACAATAATGCATCTTTAAGGACTGTTCACTTCCATGGTAATCCTCTTCATAGGCCAGTCACCTTAAAGTACTGCCAATTTTAAAGGTCCGTAAGCTTCCCAGGTCCACCTCTTAAAGGACCAGTACACTTAAAATGCTGTTGTTTCGAGGGTTTGTACACAACCCTGGTCAACCTCTTAAAGGACATAATTCCCTAAATTTGTCACCTCTTCAAGGGTTTGTCCACTTCTAGGGTCTGCCTCTTAAAGGGCCAGTCCGCAAAACATGTCACATGTTCAAGTGGCTTTCCACTTCATAAGCCACATTGACATTTCCAAAGGTCTGTCCATTCCCAGGGTTGTCTCTTAGAAGGCCACCCACACACAATAATGCATCTTTAAGGACTGTCCACTTCCATGGTCATCCTCTTCATAGGCCAGTCACCTTAAAGTATTGCCAATTTTAAAGGTCCGTAAGCTTCCCAGGTCCACCTCTTAAAGGGCCAGTACACTTAAAATGCTGTTGTTTCGAGGGTTTGTACACAACCCTGGTCAACCTCTTAAAGGACATAATTCCCTAAATTTGTCACCTCTTCAAGGGTTTGTCCACTTCTAGGGTCTGCCTCTTAAAGGGCCAGTCCGCAAAACATGTCACATGTTCAAGTGGCTTTCCACTTCATAAGCCACATTGACATTTCCAAAGGTCTGTCCATTCCCAGGGTTGTCTCTTAGAAGGCCACCCACACACAATAATGCATCTTTAAGGACTGTCCACTTCCATGGTCATCCTCTTCATAGGCCAGTCACCTTAAAGTATTGCCAATTTTAAAGGTCCGTAAGCTTCCCAGGTCCACCTCTTAAAGGGCCAGTACACTTAAAATGCTGTTGTTTCGAGGGTTTGTACACAACCCTGGTCAACCTCTTAAAGGACATAATTCCCTAAATTTGTCACCTCTTCAAGGGTTTGTCCACATCTAGGGTCTGCCTCTTAAAGGGCCAGTCCGCAAAACATGTCACATGTTCAAGTGGATTTCCACTTCATAAGCCACATTGACATTTCCAAAGGTCTGTCCATTCCCAGGGTTGTCTCTTAGAAGGCCACCCACACACAATAATGCATCTTTAAGGACTGTCCACTTCCATGGTCATCCTCTTCATAGGCCAGTCACCTTAAAGTATTGCCAATTTTAAAGGTCCGTAAGCTTCCCAGGTCCACCTCTTAAAGGGCCAGTACACTTAAAATGCTGTTGTTTCGAGGGTTTGTACACAACCCTGGTCAACCTCTTAAAGGACATAATTCCCTAAATTTGTCACCTCTTCAAGGGTTTGTCCACTTCTAGGGTCTGCCTCTTAAAGGGCCAGTCCGCAAAACATGTCACATGTTCAAGTGGCTTTCCACTTCATAAGCCACATTGACATTTCCAAAGGTCTGTCCATTCCCAGGGTTGTCTCTTAGAAGGCCACCCACACACAATAATGCATCTTTAAGGACTGTCCACTTCCATGGTCATCCTCTTCATAGGCCAGTCACCTTAAAGTATTGCCAATTTTAAAGGTCCGTAAGCTTCCCAGGTCCACCTCTTAAAGGGCCAGTACACTTAAAATGCTGTTGTTTCGAGGGTTTGTACACAACCCTGGTCAACCTCTTAAAGGACATAATTCCCTAAATTTGCCACCTCTTCAAGGGTTTGTCCACTTCTAGGGTCTGCCTCTTAAAGGGCCAGTCCGCAAAACATGTCACATGTTCAAGTGGCTTTCCACTTCATAAGCCACATTGACATTTCCAAAGGTCTGTCCATTCCCAGGGTTGTCTTTTAGAAGGCCACCCACACACAATAATGCATCTTTAAGGACTGTCCACTTCCATGGTCATCCTCTTCATAGGCCAGTCACCTTAAAGTATTGCCAATTTTAAAGGTCCGTAAGCTTCCCGGGTCCACCTCTTAAAGGGCCAGTACACTTAAAATGCTGTTGTTTCGAGGGTTTGTACACAACCCTGGTCAACCTCTTAAAGGACATAATTCCCTAAATTTGTCACCTCTTCAAGGGTTTGTCCACTTCTAGGGTCTGCCTCTTAAAGGGCCAGTCCGCAAAACATGTCACATGTTCAAGTGGCTTTCCACTTCATAAGCCACATTGACATTTCCAAAGGTCTGTCCATTCCCAGGGTTGTCTCTTAGAAGGCCACCCACACACAATAATGCATCTTTAAGGACTGTCCACTTCCATGGTCATCCTCTTCATAGGCCAGTCACCTTAAAGTATTGCCAATTTTAAAGGTCCGTAAGCTTCCCAGGTCCACCTCTTAAAGGGCCAGTACACTTAAAATGCTGTTGTTTCGAGGGTTTGTACACAACCCTGGTCAACCTCTTAAAGGACATAATTCCCTAAATTTGCCACCTCTTCAAGGGTTTGTCCACTTCTAGGGTCTGCCTCTTAAAGGGCCAGTCCGCAAAACATGTCACATGTTCAAGTGGCTTTCCACTTCATAAGCCACATTGACATTTCCAAAGGTCTGTCCATTCCCAGGGTTGTCTCTTAGAAGGCCACCCACACACAATAATGCATCTTTAAGGACTGTCCACTTCCATGGTCATCCTCTTCATAGGCCAGTCACCTTAAAGTATTGCCAATTTTAAAGGTCCGTAAGCTTCCCAGGTCCACCTCTTAAAGGGCCAGTACACTTAAAATGCTGTTGTTTCGAGGGTTTGTACACAACCCTGGTCACCTCTTAAAGGACATAATTCCCTAAATTTGCCACCTCTTCAAGGGTTTGTCCACTTCTAGGGTCTGCCTCTTAAAGGGCCAGTCCGCAAAACATGTCACATGTTCAAGTGGCTTTCCACTTCATAAGCCACATTGACATTTCCAAAGGTCTGTCCATTCCCAGGGTTGTCTCTTAGAAGGCCACCCACACACAATAATGCATCTTTAAGGACTGTCCACTTCCATGGTCATCCTCTTCATAGGCCAGTCACCTTAAAGTATTGCCAATTTTA
Organism: Eleutherodactylus coqui; assembly: GCF_035609145.1. Taxonomy (NCBI): domain Eukaryota; kingdom Metazoa; phylum Chordata; class Amphibia; order Anura; family Eleutherodactylidae; genus Eleutherodactylus; species Eleutherodactylus coqui. The sequence continues at coordinate 44,221 of NW_027102130.1, read as the reverse complement.
AAGGTCCGTAAGCTTCCCAGGTCCACCTCTTAAAGGGCCAGTACACTTAAAATGCTGTTGTTTCGAGGGTTTGTACACAACCCTGGTCAACCTCTTAAAGGACATAATTCCCTAAATTTGTCACCTCTTCAAGGGTTTGTCCACATCTAGGGTCTGCCTCTTAAAGGGCCAGTCATCAAAACATGTCACATGTTCAAGTGGATTTCCACTTCATAAGCCACATTGACATTTCCAAAGGTCTGTCCATTCCAGGGTTGTCTCTTAGAAGGCCACCCACACACAATAATGCATCTTTAAGGACTGTCCACTTCCATGGTCATCCTCTTCATAGGCAGTCACCTTAAAGTATTGCCAATTTTAAAGGTCCGTAAGCTTCCCAGGTCCACCTCTTAAAGGGCCAGTACACTTAAAATGCTGTTGTTTCGAGGGTTTGTACACAACCCTGGTCAACCTCTTAAAGGACATAATTCCCTAAATTTGTCACCTCTTCAAGGGTTTGTCCACATCTAGGGTCTGCCTCTTAAAGGGCCAGTCATCAAAACATGTCACATGTTCAAGTGGATTTCCACTTCATAAGCCACATTGACATTTCCAAAGGTCTGTCCATTCCCAGGGTTGTCTCTTAGAAGGCCACCCACACACAATAATGCATCTTTAAGGACTGTCCACTTCCATGGTCATCCTCTTCATAGGCCAGTCACCTTAAAGTATTGCCAATTTTAAAGGTCCGTAAGCTTCCCAGGTCCACCTCTTAAAGGGCCAGTACACTTAAAATGCTGTTGTTTCGAGGGTTTGTACACAACCCTGGTCAACCTCTTAAAGGACATAATTCCCTAAATTTGTCACCTCTTCAAGGGTTTGTCCACTTCTAGGGTCTGCCTCTTAAAGGGCCAGTCCGCAAAACATGTCACATGTTCAAGTGGCTTTCCACTTCATAAGCCACATTGACATTTCCAAAGGTCTGTCCATTCCCAGGGTTGTCTCTTAGAAGGCCACCCACACACAATAATGCATCTTTAAGGACTGTCCACTTCCATGGTCATCCTCTTCATAGGCCAGTCACCTTAAAGTATTGCCAATTTTAAAGGTCCGTAAGCTTCCCAGGTCCACCTCTTAAAGGGCCAGTACACTTAAAATGCTGTTGTTTCGAGGGTTTGTACACAACCCTGGTCAACCTCTTAAAGGACATAATTCCCTAAATTTGCCACCTCTTCAAGGGTTTGTCCACTTCTAGGGTCTGCCTCTTAAAGGGCCAGTCATCAAAACATGTCACATGTTCAAGTGGCTTTCCACTTCATAAGCCACATTGACATTTCCAAAGGTCTGTCCATTCCCAGGGTTGTCTCTTAGAAGTCCACCCACACACAATAATGCATCTTTAAGGACTGTCCACTTCCATGGTAATCCTCTTCATAGGCCAGTCACCTTAAAGTATTGCCAATTTTAAAGGTCCGTAAGCTTCCCAGGTCCACCTCTTAAAGGGCCAGTACACTTAAAATGCTGTTGTTTCGAGGGTTTGTACACAACCCTGGTCAACCTCTTAAAGGACATAATTCCCTAAATTTGCCACCTCTTCAAGGGTTTGTCCACTTCTAGGGTCTGCCTCTTAAAGGGCCAGTCCGCAAAACATGTCACATGTTCAAGTGGCTTTCCACTTCATAAGCCACATTGACATTTCCAAAGGTCTGTCCATTCCCAGGGTTGTCTCTTAGAAGGCCACCCACACACAATAATGCATCTTTAAGGACTGTCCACTTCCATGGTCATCCTCTTCATAGGCCAGTCACCTTAAAGTATTGCCAATTTTAAAGGTCCGTAAGCTTCCCAGGTCCACCTCTTAAAGGGCCAGTACACTTAAAATGCTGTTGTTTCGAGGGTTTGTACACAACCCTGGTCAACCTCTTAAAGGACATAATTCCCTAAATTTGTCACCTCTTCAAGGGTTTGTCCACATCTAGGGTCTGCCTCTTAAAGGGCCAGTCATCAAAACATGTCACATGTTCAAGTGGATTTCCACTTCATAAGCCACATTGACATTTCCAAAGGTCTGTCCATTCCCAGGGTTGTCTCTTAGAAGGCCACCCACACACAATAATGCATCTTTAAGGACTGTCCACTTCCATGGTCATCCTCTTCATAGGCCAGTCACCTTAAAGTATTGCCAATTTTAAAGGTCCGTAAGCTTTCCAGGTCCACCTCTTAAAGGGCCAGTACACTTAAAATGCTGTTGTTTCGAGGGTTTGTACACAACCCTGGTCAACCTCTTAAAGGACATAATTCCCTAAATTTGTCACCTCTTCAAGGGTTTGTCCACATCTAGGGTCTGCCTCTTAAAGGGCCAGTCATCAAAACATGTCACATGTTCAAGTGGATTTCCACTTCATAAGCCACATTGACATTTCCAAAGGTCTGTCCATTCCCAGGGTTGTCTCTTAGAAGGCCACCCACACACAATAATGCATCTTTAAGGACTGTCCACTTCCATGGTCATCCTCTTCATAGGCCAGTCACCTTAAAGTATTGCCAATTTTAAAGGTCCGTAAGCTTCCCAGGTCCACCTCTTAAAGGGCCAGTACACTTAAAATGCTGTTGTTTCGAGGGTTTGTACACAACCCTGGTCAACCTCTTAAAGGACATAATTCCCTAAATTTGTCACCTCTTCAAGGGTTTGTCCACTTCTAGGGTCTGCCTCTTAAAGGGCCAGTCCGCAAAACATGTCACATGTTCAAGTGGCTTTCCACTTCATAAGCCACATTGACATTTCCAAAGGTCTGTCCATTCCCAGGGTTGTCTCTTAGAAGGCCACCCACACACAATAATGCATCTTTAAGGACTGTCCACTTCCATGGTCATCCTCTTCATAGGCCAGTCACCTTAAAGTATTGCCAATTTTAAAGGTCCGTAAGCTTCCCAGGTCCACCTCTTAAAGGGCCAGTACACTTAAAATGCTGTTGTTTCGAGGGTTTGTACACAACCCTGGTCAACCTCTTAAAGGACATAATTCCCTAAATTTGCCACCTCTTCAAGGGTTTGTCCACTTCTAGGGTCTGCCTCTTAAAGGGCCAGTCATCAAAACATGTCACATGTTCAAGTGGCTTTCCACTTCATAAGCCACATTGACATTTCCAAAGGTCTGTCCATTCCCAGGGTTGTCTCTTAGAAGTCCACCCACACACAATAATGCATCTTTAAGGACTGTCCACTTCCATGGTAATCCTCTTCATAGGCCAGTCACCTTAAAGTATTGCCAATTTTAAAGGTCCGTAAGCTTCCCAGGTCCACCTCTTAAAGGGCCAGTACACTTAAAATGCTGTTGTTTCGAGGGTTTGTACACAACCCTGGTCAACCTCTTAAAGGACATAATTCCCTAAATTTGCCACCTCTTCAAGGGTTTGTCCACTTCTAGGGTCTGCCTCTTAAAGGGCCAGTCCGCAAAACATGTCACATGTTCAAGTGGCTTTCCACTTCATAAGCCACATTGACATTTCCAAAGGTCTGTCCATTCCCAGGGTTGTCTCTTAGAAGGCCACCCACACACAATAATGCATCTTTAAGGACTGTCCACTTCCATGGTCATCCTCTTCATAGGCCAGTCACCTTAAAGTATTGCCAATTTTAAAGGTCCGTAAGCTTCCCAGGTCCACCTCTTAAAGGGCCAGTACACTTAAAATGCTGTTGTTTCGAGGGTTTGTACACAACCCTGGTCAACCTCTTAAAGGACATAATTCCCTAAATTTGTCACCTCTTCAAGGGTTTGTCCACATCTAGGGTCTGCCTCTTAAAGGGCCAGTCATCAAAACATGTCACATGTTCAAGTGGATTTCCACTTCATAAGCCACATTGACATTTCCAAAGGTCTGTCCATTCCCAGGGTTGTCTCTTAGAAGGCCACCCACACACAATAATGCATCTTTAAGGACTGTCCACTTCCATGGTCATCCTCTTCATAGGCCAGTCACCTTAAAGTATTGCCAATTTTAAAGGTCCGTAAGCTTTCCAGGTCCACCTCTTAAAGGGCCAGTACACTTAAAATGCTGTTGTTTCGAGGGTTTGTACACAACCCTGGTCAACCTCTTAAAGGACATAATTCCCTAAATTTGTCACCTCTTCAAGGGTTTGTCCACATCTAGGGTCTGCCTCTTAAAGGGCCAGTCATCAAAACATGTCACATGTTCAAGTGGATTTCCACTTCATAAGCCACATTGACATTTCCAAAGGTCTGTCCATTCCCAGGGTTGTCTCTTAGAAGGCCACCCACACACAATAATGCATCTTTAAGGACTGTCCACTTCCATGGTCATCCTCTTCATAGGCCAGTCACCTTAAAGTATTGCCAATTTTAAAGGTCCGTAAGCTTCCCAGGTCCACCTCTTAAAGGGCCAGTACACTTAAAATGCTGTTGTTTCGAGGGTTTGTACACAACCCTGGTCAACCTCTTAAAGGACATAATTCCCTAAATTTGTCACCTCTTCAAGGGTTTGTCCACTTCTAGGGTCTGCCTCTTAAAGGGCCAGTCCGCAAAACATGTCACATGTTCCAGTGGCTTTCCACTTCATAAGCCACATTGACATTTCCAAAGGTCTGTCCATTCCCAGGGTTGTCTCTTAGAAGGCCACCCACACACAATAATGCATCTTTAAGGACTGTCCACTTCCATGGTCATCCTCTTCATAGGCCAGTCACCTTAAAGTATTGCCAATTTTAAAGGTCCGTAAGCTTCCCAGGTCCACCTCTTAAAGGGCCAGTACACTTAAAATGCTGTTGTTTCGAGGGTTTGTACACAACCCTGGTCAACCTCTTAAAGGACATAATTCCCTAAATTTGTCACCTCTTCAAGGGTTTGTCCACATCTAGGGTCTGCCTCTTAAAGAGCCAGTCATCAAAACATGTCACATGTTCAAGTGGATTTCCACTTCATAAGCCACATTGACATTTCCAAAGGTCTGTCCATTCCCAGGGTTGTCTCTTAGAAGGCCACCCACACACAATAATGCATCTTTAAGGACTGTCCACTTCCATGGTCATCCTCTTCATAGGCCAGTCACCTTAAAGTATTGCCAATTTTAAAGGTCCGTAAGCTTCCCAGGTCCACCTCTTAAAGGGCCAGTACACTTAAAATGCTGTTGTTTCGAGGGTTTGTACACAACCCTGGTCAACCTCTTAAAGGACATAATTCCCTAAATTTGTCACCTCTTCAAGGGTTTGTCCACTTCTAGGGTCTGCCTCTTAAAGGGCCAGTCCGCAAAACATGTCACATGTTCAAGTGGCTTTCCACTTCATAAGCCACATTGACATTTCCAAAGGTCTGTCCATTCCCAGGGTTGTCTCTTAGAAGGCCACCCACACACAATAATGCATCTTTAAGGACTGTCCACTTCCATGGTCATCCTCTTCATAGGCCAGTCACCTTAAAGTATTGCTAATTTTAAAGGTCCGTAAGCTTCCCAGGTCCACCTCTTAAAGGGCCAGTACACTTAAAATGCTGTTGTTTCGAGGGTTTGTACACAACCCTGGTCAACCTCTTAAAGGACATAATTCCCTAAATTTGTCACCTCTTCAAGGGTTTGTCCACTTCTAGGGTCTGCCTCTTAAAGGGCCAGTCCGCAAAACATGTCACATGTTCAAGTGGCTTTCCACTTCATAAGCCACATTGACATTTCCAAAGGTCTGTCCATTCCCAGGGTTGTCTCTTAGAAGTCCACCCACACACAATAATGCATCTTTAAGGACTGTCCACTTCCATGGTAATCCTCTTCATAGGCCAGTCACCTTAAAGTATTGCCAATTTTAAAGGTCCGTAAGCTTCCCAGGTCCACCTCTTAAAGGGCCAGTACACTTAAAATGCTGTTGTTTCGAGGGTTTGTACACAACCCTGGTCAACCTCTTAAAGGACATAATTCCCTAAATTTGTCACCTCTTCAAGGGTTTGTCCACTTCTAGGGTCTGCCTCTTAAAGGGCCAGTCCGCAAAACATGTCACATGTTCAAGTGGCTTTCCACTTCATAAGCCACATTGACATTTCCAAAGGTCTGTCCATTCCCAGGGTTGTCTCTTAGAAGGCCACCCACACACAATAATGCATCTTTAAGGACTGTCCACTTCCATGGTCATCCTCTTCATAGGCCAGTCACCTTAAAGTATTGCCAATTTTAAAGGTCCGTAAGCTTCCCAGGTCCACCTCTTAAAGGGCCAGTACACTTAAAATGCTGTTGTTTCGAGGGTTTGTACACAACCCTGGTCAACCTCTTAAAGGACATAATTCCCTAAATTTGTCACCTCTTCAAGGGTTTGTCCACTTCTAGGGTCTGCCTCTTAAAGGGCCAGTCCGCAAAACATGTCACATGTTCAAGTGGCTTTCCACTTCATAAGCCACATTGACATTTCCAAAGGTCTGTCCATTCCCAGGGTTGTCTCTTAGAAGGCCACCCACACACAATAATGCATCTTTAAGGACTGTCCACTTCCATGGTCATCCTCTTCATAGGCCAGTCACCTTAAAATATTGCCAATTTTAAAGGTCCGTAAGCTTCCCAGGTCCACCTCTTAAAGGGCCAGTACACTTAAAATGCTGTTGTTTCGAGGGTTTGTACACAACCCTGGTCAACCTCTTAAAGGACATAATTCCCTAAATTTGTCACCTCTTCAAGGGTTTGTCCACATCTAGGGTCTGCCTCTTAAAGGGCCAGTCCGCAAAACATGTCACATGTTCAAGTGGATTTCCACTTCATAAGCCACATTGACATTTCCAAAGGTCTGTCCATTCCCAGGGTTGTCTCTTAGAAGGCCACCCACACACAATAATGCATCTTTAAGGACTGTCCACTTCCATGGTCATCCTCTTCATAGGCCAGTCACCTTAAAGTATTGCCAATTTTAAAGGTCCGTAAGCTTCCCAGGTCCACCTCTTAAAGGGCCAGTACACTTAAAATGCTGTTGTTTCGAGGGTTTGTACACAACCCTGGTCAACCTCTTAAAGGACATAATTCCCTAAATTTGTCACCTCTTCAAGGGTTTGTCCACTTCTAGGGTCTGCCTCTTAAAGGGCCAGTCCGCAAAACATGTCACATGTTCAAGTGGCTTTCCACTTCATAAGCCACATTGACATTTCCAAAGGTCTGTCCATTCCCAGGGTTGTCTCTTAGAAGGCCACCCACACACAATAATGCATCTTTAAGGACTGTCCACTTCCATGGTCATCCTCTTCATAGGCCAGTCACCTTAAAGTATTGCCAATTTTAAAGGTCCGTAAGCTTCCCAGGTCCACCTCTTAAAGGGCCAGTACACTTAAAATGCTGTTGTTTCGAGGGTTTGTACACAACCCTGGTCAACCTCTTAAAGGACATAATTCCCTAAATTTGTCACCTCTTCAAGGGTTTGTCCACATCTAGGGTCTGCCTCTTAAAGGGCCAGTCCGCAAAACATGTCACATGTTCAAGTGGATTTCCACTTCATAAGCCACATTGACATTTCCAAAGGTCTGTCCATTCCCAGGGTTGTCTCTTAGAAGGCCACCCACACACAATAATGCATCTTTAAGGACTGTCCACTTCCATGGTCATCCTCTTCATAGGCCAGTCACCTTAAAGTATTGCCAATTTTAAAGGTCCGTAAGCTTCCCAGGTCCACCTCTTAAAGGGCCAGTACACTTAAAATGCTGTTGTTTCGAGGGTTTGTACACAACCCTGGTCAACCTCTTAAAGGACATAATTCCCTAAATTTGTCACCTCTTCAAGGGTTTGTCCACTTCTAGGGTCTGCCTCTTAAAGGGCCAGTCCGCAAAACATGTCACATGTTCAAGTGGCTTTCCACTTTATAAGCCACATTGACATTTCCAAAGGTCTGTCCATTCCCAGGGTTGTCTCTTAGAAGGCCACCCACACACAATAATGCATCTTTAAGGACTGTCCACTTCCATGGTCATCCTCTTCATAGGCCAGTCACCTTAAAGTATTGCCAATTTTAAAGGTCCGTAAGCTTCCCAGGTCCACCTCTTAAAGGGCCAGTACACTTAAAATGCTGTTGTTTCGAGGGTTTGTACACAACCCTGGTCAACCTCTTAAAGGACTTAATTCCCTAAATTTGCCACCTCTTCAAGGGTTTGTCCACTTCTAGGGTCTGCCTCTTAAAGGGCCAGTCCGCAAAACATGTCACATGTTCAAGTGGCTTTCCACTTCATAAGCCACATTGACATTTCCAAAGGTCTGTCCATTCCCAGGGTTGTCTCTTAGAAGGCCACCCACACACAATAATGCATCTTTAAGGACTGTCCACTTCCATGGTCATCCTCTTCATAGGCCAGTCACCTTAAAGTATTGCCAATTTTAAAGGTCCGTAAGCTTCCCGGGTCCACCTCTTAAAGGGCCAGTACACTTAAAATGCTGTTGTTTCGAGGGTTTGTACACAACCCTGGTCAACCTCTTAAAGGACATAATTCCCTAAATTTGTCACCTCTTCAAGGGTTTGTCCACTTCTAGGGTCTGCCTCTTAAAGGGCCAGTCCGCAAAACATGTCACATGTTCAAGTGGCTTTCCACTTCATAAGCCACATTGACATTTCCAAAGGTCTGTCCATTCCCAGGGTTGTCTCTTAGAAGGCCACCCACACACAATAATGCATCTTTAAGGACTGTCCACTTCCATGGTCATCCTCTTCATAGGCCAGTCACCTTAAAGTATTGCCAATTTTAAAGGTCCGTAAGCTTCCCAGGTCCACCTCTTAAAGGGCCAGTACACTTAAAATGCTGCTGTTTCGAGGGTTTGTACACAACCCTGGTCAACCTCTTAAAGGACATAATTCCCTAAATTTGCCACCTCTTCAAGGGTTTGTCCACTTCTAGGGTCTGCCTCTTAAAGGGCCAGTCCGCAAAACATGTCACATGTTCAAGTGGCTTTCCACTTCATAAGCCACATTGACATTTCCAAAGGTCTGTCCATTCCCAGGGTTGTCTCTTAGAAGGCCACCCACACACAATAATGCATCTTTAAGGACTGTCCACTTCCATGGTCATCCTCTTCATAGGCCAGTCACCTTAAAGTATTGCCAATTTTAAAGGTCCGTAAGCTTCCCAGGTCCACCTCTTAAAGGGCCAGTACACTTAAAATGCTGTTGTTTCGAGGGTTTGTACACAACCCTGGTCAACCTCTTAAAGGACATAATTCCCTAAATTTGCCACCTCTTCAAGGGTTTGTCCACTTCTAGGGTCTGCCTCTTAAAGGGCCAGTCCGCAAAACATGTCACATGTTCAAGTGGCTTTCCACTTCATAAGCCACATTGACATTTCCAAAGGTCTGTCCATTCCCAGGGTTGTCTCTTAGAAGGCCACCCACACACAATAATGCATCTTTAAGGACTGTCCACTTCCATGGTCATCCTCTTCATAGGCCAGTCACCTTAAAGTATTGCCAATTTTAAAGGTCCGTAAGCTTCCCAGGTCCACCTCTTAAAGGGCCAGTACACTTAAAATGCTGTTGTTTCGAGGGTTTGTACACAACCCTGGTCAACCTCTTAAAGGACATAATTCCCTAAATTTGTCACCTCTTCAAGGGTTTGTCCACATCTAGGGTCTGCCTCTTAAAGGGCCAGTCATCAAAACATGTCACATGTTCAAGTGGATTTCCACTTCATAAGCCACATTGACATTTCCAAAGGTCTGTCCATTCCCAGGGTTGTCTCTTAGAAGGCCACCCACACACAATAATGCATCTTTAAGGACTGTCCACTTCCATGGTCATCCTCTTCATAGGCCAGTCACCTTAAAGTATTGCCAATTTTAAAGGTCCGTAAGCTTCCCAGGTCCACCTCTTAAAGGGCCAGTACACTTAAAATGCTGTTGTTTCGAGGGTTTGTACACAACCCTGGTCAACCTCTTAAAGGACATAATTCCCTAAATTTGTCACCTCTTCAAGGGTTTGTCCACATCTAGGGTCTGCCTCTTAAAGGGCCAGTCATCAAAACATGTCACATGTTCAAGTGGATTTCCACTTCATAAGCCACATTGACATTTCCAAAGGTCTGTCCATTCCCAGGGTTGTCTCTTAGAAGGCCACCCACACACAATAATGCATCTTTAAGGACTGTCCACTTCCATGGTCATCCTCTTCATAGGCCAGTCACCTTAAAGTATTGCCAATTTTAAAGGTCCGTAAGCTTCCCAGGTCCACCTCTTAAAGGGCCAGTACACTTAAAATGCTGTTGTTTCGAGGGTTTGTACACAACCCTGGTCAACCTCTTAAAGGACATAATTCCCTAAATTTGTCACCTCTTCAAGGGTTTGTCCACTTCTAGGGTCTGCCTCTTAAAGGGCCAGTCCGCAAAACATGTCACATGTTCAAGTGGCTTTCCACTTCATAAGCCACATTGACATTTCCAAAGGTCTGTCCATTCCCAGGGTTGTCTCTTAGAAGGCCACCCACACACAATAATGCATCTTTAAGGACTGTCCACTTCCATGGTCATCCTCTTCATAGGCCAGTCACCTTAAAGTATTGCCAATTTTAAAGGTCCGTAAGCTTCCCAGGTCCACCTCTTAAAGGGCCAGTACACTTAAAATGCTGTTGTTTCGAGGGTTTGTACACAACCCTGGTCAACCTCTTAAAGGACATAATTCCCTAAATTTGTCACCTCTTCAAGGGTTTGTCCACATCTAGGGTCTGCCTCTTAAAGGGCCAGTCATCAAAACATGTCACATGTTCAAGTGGATTTCCACTTCATAAGCCACATTGACATTTCCAAAGGTCTGTCCATTCCCAGGGTTGTCTCTTAGAAGGCCACCCACACACAATAATGCATCTTTAAGGACTGTCCACTTCCATGGTCATCCTCTTCATAGGCCAGTCACCTTAAAGTATTGCCAATTTTAAAGGTCCGTAAGCTTCCCAGGTCCACCTCTTAAAGGGCCAGTACACTTAAAATGCTGTTGTTTCGAGGGTTTGTACACAACCCTGGTCAACCTCTTAAAGGACATAATTCCCTAAATTTGTCACCTCTTCAAGGGTTTGTCCACTTCTAGGGTCTGCCTCTTAAAGGGCCAGTCCGCAAAACATGTCACATGTTCAAGTGGCTTTCCACTTCATAAGCCACATTGACATTTCCAAAGGTCTGTCCATTCCCAGGGTTGTCTCTTAGAAGGCCACCCACACACAATAATGCATCTTTAAGGACTGTCCACTTCCATGGTCATCCTCTTCATAGGCCAGTCACCTTAAAGTATTGCTAATTTTAAAGGTCCGTAAGCTTCCCAGGTCCACCTCTTAAAGGGCCAGTACACTTAAAATGCTGTTGTTTCGAGGGTTTGTACACAACCCTGGTCAACCTCTTAAAGGACATAATTCCCTAAATTTGCCACCTCTTCAAGGGTTTGTCCACTTCTAGGGTCTGCCTCTTAAAGGGCCAGTCCGCAAAACATGTCACATGTTCAAGTGGCTTTCCACTTCATAAGCCACATTGACATTTCCAAAGGTCTGTCCATTCCCAGGGTTGTCTCTTAGAAGGCCACCCACACACAATAATGCATCTTTAAGGACTGTCCACTTCCATGGTCATCCTCTTCATAGGCCAGTCACCTTAAAGTATTGCCAATTTTAAAGGTCCGTAAGCTTCCCAGGTCCACCTCTTAAAGAGCCAGTACACTTAAAATGCTGTTGTTTCGAGGGTTTGTACACAACCCTGGTCAACCTCTTAAAGGACATAATTCCCTAAATTTGCCACCTCTTCAAGGGTTTGTCCACTTCTAGGGTCTGCCTCTTAAAGGGCCAGTCCGCAAAACATGTCACATGTTCAAGTGGCTTTCCACTTCATAAGCCACATTGACATTTCCAAAGGTCTGTCCATTCCCAGGGTTGTCTCTTAGAAGGCCACCCACACACAATAATGCATCTTTAAGGACTGTCCACTTCCATGGTCATCCTCTTCATAGGCCAGTCACCTTAAAGTATTGCCAATTTTAAAGGTCCGTAAGCTTCCCAGGTCCACCTCTTAAAGGGCCAGTACACTTAAAATGCTGTTGTTTCGAGGGTTTGTACACAACCCTGGTCAACCTCTTAAAGGACATAATTCCCTAAATTTGTCACCTCTTCAAGGGTTTGTCCACTTCTAGGGTCTGCCTCTTAAAGGGCCAGTCCGCAAAACATGTCACATGTTCAAGTGGCTTTCCACTTCATAAGCCACATTGACATTTCCAAAGGTCTGTCCATTCCCAGGGTTGTCTCTTAGAAGGCCACCCACACACAATAATGCATCTTTAAGGACTGTCCACTTCCATGGTCATCCTCTTCATAGGCCAGTCACCTTAAAGTATTGCCAATTTTAAAGGTCCGTAAGCTTCCCAGGTCCACCTCTTAAAGGGCCAGTACACTTAAAATGCTGTTGTTTCGAGGGTTTGTACACAACCCTGGTCAACCTCTTAAAGGACATAATTCCCTAAATTTGTCACCTCTTCAAGGGTTTGTCCACTTCTAGGGTCTGCCTCTTAAAGGGCCAGTCCGCAAAACATGTCACATGTTCAAGTGGCTTTCCACTTCATAAGCCACATTGACATTTCCAAAGGTCTGTCCATTCCCAGGGTTGTCTCTTAGAAGGCCACCCACACACAATAATGCATCTTTAAGGACTGTCCACTTCCATGGTCATCCTCTTCATAGGCCAGTCACCTTAAAGTATTGCCAATTTTAAAGGTCCGTAAGCTTCCCAGGTCCACCTCTTAAAGGGCCAGTACACTTAAAATGCTGTTGTTTCGAGGGTTTGTACACAACCCTGGTCAACCTCTTAAAGGACATAATTCCCTAAATTTGTCACCTCTTCAAGGGTTTGTCCACTTCTAGGGTCTGCCTCTTAAAGGGCCAGTCCGCAAAACATGTCACATGTTCAAGTGGCTTTCCACTTCATAAGCCACATTGACATTTCCAAAGGTCTGTCCATTCCCAGGGTTGTCTCTTAGAAGGCCACCCACACACAATAATGCATCTTTAAGGACTGTCCACTTCCATGGTCATCCTCTTCATAGGCCAGTCACCTTAAAGTATTGCCAATTTTAAAGGTCCGTAAGCTTCCCAGGTCCACCTCTTAAAGGGCCAGTACACTTAAAATGCTGTTGTTTCGAGGGTTTGTACACAACCCTGGTCAACCTCTTAAAGGACATAATTCCCTAAATTTGTCACCTCTTCAAGGGTTTGTCCACATCTAGGGTCTGCCTCTTAAAGGGCCAGTCCGCAAAACATGTCACATGTTCAAGTGGATTTCCACTTCATAAGCCACATTGACATTTCCAAAGGTCTGTCCATTCCCAGGGTTGTCTCTTAGAAGGCCACCCACACACAATAATGCATCTTTAAGGACTGTCCACTTCCATGGTCATCCTCTTCATAGGCCAGTCACCTTAAAGTATTGCCAATTTTAAAGGTCCGTAAGCTTCCCAGGTCCACCTCTTAAAGGGCCAGTACACTTAAAATGCTGTTGTTTCGAGGGTTTGTACACAACCCTGGTCAACCTCTTAAAGGACATAATTCCCTAAATTTGTCACCTCTTCAAGGGTTTGTCCACTTCTAGGGTCTGCCTCTTAAAGGGCCAGTCCGCAAAACATGTCACATGTTCAAGTGGCTTTCCACTTCATAAGCCACATTGACATTTCCAAAGGTCTGTCCATTCCCAGGGTTGTCTCTTAGAAGGCCACCCACACACAATAATGCATCTTTAAGGACTGTCCACTTCCATGGTCATCCTCTTCATAGGCCAGTCACCTTAAAGTATTGCCAATTTTAAAGGTCCGTAAGCTTCCCAGGTCCACCTCTTAAAGGGCCAGTACACTTAAAATGCTGTTGTTTCGAGGGTTTGTACACAACCCTGGTCAACCTCTTAAAGGACATAATTCCCTAAATTTGCCACCTCTTCAAGGGTTTGTCCACTTCTAGGGTCTGCCTCTTAAAGGGCCAGTCCGCAAAACATGTCACATGTTCAAGTGGCTTTCCACTTCATAAGCCACATTGACATTTCCAAAGGTCTGTCCATTCCCAGGGTTGTCTCTTAGAAGGCCACCCACACACAATAATGCATCTTTAAGGACTGTCCACTTCCATGGTCATCCTCTTCATAGGCCAGTCACCTTAAAGTATTGCCAATTTTAAAGGTCCGTAAGCTTCCCGGGTCCACCTCTTAAAGGGCCAGTACACTTAAAATGCTGTTGTTTCGAGGGTTTGTACACAACCCTGGTCAACCTCTTAAAGGACATAATTCCCTAAATTTGTCACCTCTTCAAGGGTTTGTCCACTTCTAGGGTCTGCCTCTTAAAGGGCCAGTCCGCAAAACATGTCACATGTTCAAGTGGCTTTCCACTTCATAAGCCACATTGACATTTCCAAAGGTCTGTCCATTCCCAGGGTTGTCTCTTAGAAGGCCACCCACACACAATAATGCATCTTTAAGGACTGTCCACTTCCATGGTCATCCTCTTCATAGGCCAGTCACCTTAAAGTATTGCCAATTTTAAAGGTCCGTAAGCTTCCCAGGTCCACCTCTTAAAGGGCCAGTACACTTAAAATGCTGTTGTTTCGAGGGTTTGTACACAACCCTGGTCAACCTCTTAAAGGACATAATTCCCTAAATTTGCCACCTCTTCAAGGGTTTGTCCACTTCTAGGGTCTGCCTCTTAAAGGGCCAGTCCGCAAAACATGTCACATGTTCAAGTGGCTTTCCACTTCATAAGCCACATTGACATTTCCAAAGGTCTGTCCATTCCCAGGGTTGTCTCTTAGAAGGCCACCCACACACAATAATGCATCTTTAAGGACTGTCCACTTCCATGGTCATCCTCTTCATAGGCCAGTCACCTTAAAGTATTGCCAATTTTAAAGGTCCGTAAGCTTCCCAGGTCCACCTCTTAAAGGGCCAGTACACTTAAAATGCTGTTGTTTCGAGGGTTTGTACACAACCCTGGTCAACCTCTTAAAGGACATAATTCCCTAAATTTGCCACCTCTTCAAGGGTTTGTCCACTTCTAGGGTCTGCCTCTTAAAGGGCCAGTCCGCAAAACATGTCACATGTTCAAGTGGCTTTCCACTTCATAAGCCACATTGACATTTCCAAAGGTCTGTCCATTCCCAGGGTTGTCTCTTAGAAGGCCACCCACACACAATAATGCATCTTTAAGGACTGTCCACTTCCATGGTCATCCTCTTCATAGGCCAGTCACCTTAAAGTATTGCCAATTTTAAAGGTCCGTAAGCTTCCCAGGTCCACCTCTTAAAGGGCCAGTACACTTAAAATGCTGTTGTTTCGAGGGTTTGTACACAACCCTGGTCAACCTCTTAAAGGACATAATTCCCTAAATTTGCCACCTCTTCAAGGGTTTGTCCACTTCTAGGGTCTGCCTCTTAAAGGGCCAGTCCGCAAAACATGTCACATGTTCAAGTGGCTTTCCACTTCATAAGCCACATTGACATTTCCAAAGGTCTGTCCATTCCCAGGGTTGTCTCTTAGAAGGCCACCCACACACAATAATGCATCTTTAAGGACTGTCCACTTCCATGGTCATCCTCTTCATAGGCCAGTCACCTTAAAGTATTGCCAATTTTAAAGGTCCGTAAGCTTCCCGGGTCCACCTCTTAAAGGGCCAGTACACTTAAAATGCTGTTGTTTCGAGGGTTTGTACACAACCCTGGTCAACCTCTTAAAGGACATAATTCCCTAAATTTGTCACCTCTTCAAGGGTTTGTCCACTTCTAGGGTCTGCCTCTTAAAGGGCCAGTCCGCAAAACATGTCACATGTTCAAGTGGCTTTCCACTTCATAAGCCACATTGACATTTCCAAAGGTCTGTCCATTCCCAGGGTTGTCTCTTAGAAGGCCACCCACACACAATAATGCATCTTTAAGGACTGTCCACTTCCATGGTCATCCTCTTCATAGGCCAGTCACCTTAAAGTATTGCCAATTTTAAAGGTCCGTAAGCTTCCCAGGTCCACCTCTTAAAGGGCCAGTACACTTAAAATGCTGTTGTTTCGAGGGTTTGTACACAACCCTGGTCAACCTCTTAAAGGACATAATTCCCTAAATTTGTCACCTCTTCAAGGGTTTGTCCACTTCTAGGGTCTGCCTCTTAAAGGGCCAGTCCGCAAAACATGTCACATGTTCAAGTGGCTTTCCACTTCATAAGCCACATTGACATTTCCAAAGGTCTGTCCATTCCCAGGGTTGTCTCTTAGAAGGCCACCCACACACAATAATGCATCTTTAAGGACTGTCCACTTCCATGGTCATCCTCTTCATAGGCCAGTCACCTTAAAGTATTGCCAATTTTAAAGGTCCGTAAGCTTCCCAGGTCCACCTCTTAAAGGGCCAGTACACTTAAAATGCTGTTGTTTCGAGGGTTTGTACACAACCCTGGTCAACCTCTTAAAGGACATAATTCCCTAAATTTGTCACCTCTTCAAGGGTTTGTCCACTTCTAGGGTCTGCCTCTTAAAGGGCCAGTCCGCAAAACATGTCACATGTTCAAGTGGCTTTCCACTTCATAAGCCACATTGACATTTCCAAAGGTCTGTCCATTCCCAGGGTTGTCTCTTAGAAGGCCACCCACACACAATAATGCATCTTTAAGGACTGTCCACTTCCATGGCCATCCTCTTCATAGGCCAGTCACCTTAAAGTATTGCCAATTTTAAAGGTCCGTAAGCTTCCCAGGTCCACCTCTTAAAGGGCCAGTACACTTAAAATGCTGTTGTTTCGAGGGTTTGTACACAACCCTGGTCAACCTCTTAAAGGACATAATTCCCTAAATTTGCCACCTCTTCAAGGGTTTGTCCACTTCTAGGGTCTGCCTCTTAAAGGGCCAGTCATCAAAACATGTCACATGTTCAAGTGGATTTCCACTTCATAAGCCACATTGACATTTCCAAAGGTCTGTCCATTCCCAGGGTTGTCTCTTAGAAGTCCACCCACACACAATAATGCATCTTTAAGGACTGTCCACTTCCATGGTCATCCTCTTCATAGGCCAGTCACCTTAAAGTATTGCCAATTTTAAAGGTCCGTAAGCTTCCCAGGTCCACCTCTTAAAGGGCCAGTACACTTAAAATGCTGTTGTTTCGAGGGTTTGTACACAACCCTGGTCAACCTCTTAAAGGACATAATTCCCTAAATTTGTCACCTCTTCAAGGGTTTGTCCACTTCTAGGGTCTGCCTCTTAAAGGGCCAGTCCGCAAAACATGTCACATGTTCAAGTGGCTTTCCACTTCATAAGCCACATTGACATTTCCAAAGGTCTGTCCATTCCCAGGGTTGTCTCTTAGAAGGCCACCCACACACAATAATGCATCTTTAAGGACTGTCCACTTCCATGGTCATCCTCTTCATAGGCCAGTCACCTTAAAGTATTGCCAATTTTAAAGGTCCGTAAGCTTCCCAGGTCCACCTCTTAAAGGGCCAGTACACTTAAAATGCTGTTGTTTCGAGGGTTTGTACACAACCCTGGTCAACCTCTTAAAGGACATAATTCCCTAAATTTGTCACCTCTTCAAGGGTTTGTCCACTTCTAGGGTCTGCCTCTTAAAGGGCCAGTCCGCAAAACATGTCACATGTTCAAGTGGCTTTCCACTTCATAAGCCACATTGACATTTCCAAAGGTCTGTCCATTCCCAGGGTTGTCTCTTAGAAGGCCACCCACACACAATAATGCATCTTTAAGGACTGTCCACTTCCATGGTCATCCTCTTCATAGGCCAGTCACCTTAAAGTATTGCCAATTTTAAAGGTCCGTAAGCTTCCCAGGTCCACCTCTTAAAGGGCCAGTACACTTAAAATGCTGTTGTTTCGAGGGTTTGTACACAACCCTGGTCAACCTCTTAAAGGACATAATTCCCTAAATTTGTCACCTCTTCAAGGGTTTGTCCACATCTAGGGTCTGCCTCTTAAAGGGCCAGTCATCAAAACATGTCACATGTTCAAGTGGATTTCCACTTCATAAGCCACATTGACATTTCCAAAGGTCTGTCCATTCCCAGGGTTGTCTCTTAGAAGGCCACCCACACACAATAATGCATCTTTAAGGACTGTCCACTTCCATGGTCATCCTCTTCATAGGCCAGTCACCTTAAAGTATTGCCAATTTTAAAGGTCCGTAAGCTTCCCAGGTCCACCTCTTAAAGGGCCAGTACACTTAAAATGCTGTTGTTTCGAGGGTTTGTACACAACCCTGGTCAACCTCTTAAAGGACATAATTCCCTAAATTTGTCACCTCTTCAAGGGTTTGTCCACTTCTAGGGTCTGCCTCTTAAAGGGCCAGTCCGCAAAACATGTCACATGTTCAAGTGGCTTTCCACTTCATAAGCCACATTGACATTTCCAAAGGTCTGTCCATTCCCAGGGTTGTCTCTTAGAAGGCCACCCACACACAATAATGCATCTTTAAGGACTGTCCACTTCCATGGTCATCCTCTTCATAGGCCAGTCACCTTAAAGTATTGCTAATTTTAAAGGTCCGTAAGCTTCCCAGGTCCACCTCTTAAAGGGCCAGTACACTTAAAATGCTGTTGTTTCGAGGGTTTGTACACAACCCTGGTCAACCTCTTAAAGGACATAATTCCCTAAATTTGCCACCTCTTCAAGGGTTTGTCCACTTCTAGGGTCTGCCTCTTAAAGGGCCAGTCCGCAAAACATGTCACATGTTCAAGTGGCTTTCCACTTCATAAGCCACATTGACATTTCCAAAGGTCTGTCCATTCCCAGGGTTGTCTCTTAGAAGGCCACCCACACACAATAATGCATCTTTAAGGACTGTCCACTTCCATGGTCATCCTCTTCATAGGCCAGTCACCTTAAAGTATTGCCAATTTTAAAGGTCCGTAAGCTTCCCGGGTCCACCTCTTAAAGGGCCAGTACACTTAAAATGCTGTTGTTTCGAGGGTTTGTACACAACCCTGGTCAACCTCTTAAAGGACATAATTCCCTAAATTTGTCACCTCTTCAAGGGTTTGTCCACTTCTAGGGTCTGCCTCTTAAAGGGCCAGTCCGCAAAACATGTCACATGTTCAAGTGGCTTTCCACTTCATAAGCCACATTGACATTTCCAAAGGTCTGTCCATTCCCAGGGTTGTCTCTTAGAAGGCCACCCACACACAATAATGCATCTTTAAGGACTGTCCACTTCCATGGTCATCCTCTTCATAGGCCAGTCACCTTAAAGTATTGCCAATTTTAAAGGTCCGTAAGCTTCCCAGGTCCACCTCTTAAAGGGCCAGTACACTTAAAATGCTGTTGTTTCGAGGGTTTGTACACAACCCTGGTCAACCTCTTAAAGGACATAATTCCCTAAATTTGCCACCTCTTCAAGGGTTTGTCCACTTCTAGGGTCTGCCTCTTAAAGGGCCAGTCCGCAAAACATGTCACATGTTCAAGTGGCTTTCCACTTCATAAGCCACATTGACATTTCCAAAGGTCTGTCCATTCCCAGGGTTGTCTCTTAGAAGGCCACCCACACACAATAATGCATCTTTAAGGACTGTCCACTTCCATGGTCATCCTCTTCATAGGCCAGTCACCTTAAAGTATTGCCAATTTTAAAGGTCCGTAAGCTTCCCAGGTCCACCTCTTAAAGGGCCAGTACACTTAAAATGCTGTTGTTTCGAGGGTTTGTACACAACCCTGGTCAACCTCTTAAAGGACATAATTCCCTAAATTTGCCACCTCTTCAAGGGTTTGTCCACTTCTAGGGTCTGCCTCTTAAAGGGCCAGTCCGCAAAACATGTCACATGTTCAAGTGGCTTTCCACTTCATAAGCCACATTGACATTTCCAAAGGTCTGTCCATTCCCAGGGTTGTCTCTTAGAAGGCCACCCACACACAATAATGCATCTTTAAGGACTGTCCACTTCCATGGTCATCCTCTTCATAGGCCAGTCACCTTAAAGTATTGCCAATTTTAAAGGTCCGTAAGCTTCCCAGGTCCACCTCTTAAAGGGCCAGTACACTTAAAATGCTGTTGTTTCGAGGGTTTGTACACAACCCTGGTCAACCTCTTAAAGGACATAATTCCCTAAATTTGTCACCTCTTCAAGGGTTTGTCCACATCTAGGGTCTGCCTCTTAAAGGGCCAGTCATCAAAACATGTCACATGTTCAAGTGGATTTCCACTTCATAAGCCACATTGACATTTCCAAAGGTCTGTCCATTCCCAGGGTTGTCTCTTAGAAGGCCACCCACACACAATAATGCATCTTTAAGGACTGTCCACTTCCATGGTCATCCTCTTCATAGGCCAGTCACCTTAAAGTATTGCCAATTTTAAAGGTCCGTAAGCTTCCCAGGTCCACCTCTTAAAGGGCCAGTACACTTAAAATGCTGTTGTTTCGAGGGTTTGTACACAACCCTGGTCAACCTCTTAAAGGACATAATTCCCTAAATTTGTCACCTCTTCAAGGGTTTGTCCACATCTAGGGTCTGCCTCTTAAAGGGCCAGTCATCAAAACATGTCACATGTTCAAGTGGATTTCCACTTCATAAGCCACATTGACATTTCCAAAGGTCTGTCTATTCCCAGGGTTGTCTCTTAGAAGGCCACCCACACACAATAATGCATCTTTAAGGACTGTCCACTTCCATGGTCATCCTCTTCATAGGCCAGTCACCTTAAAGTATTGCCAATTTTAAAGGTCCGTAAGCTTCCCAGGTCCACCTCTTAAAGGGCCAGTACACTTAAAATGCTGTTGTTTCGAGGGTTTGTACACAACCCTGGTCAACCTCTTAAAGGACATAATTCCCTAAATTTGTCACCTCTTCAAGGGTTTGTCCACTTCTAGGGTCTGCCTCTTAAAGGGCCAGTCCGCAAAACATGTCACATGTTCAAGTGGCTTTCCACTTCATAAGCCACATTGACATTTCCAAAGGTCTGTCCATTCCCAGGGTTGTCTCTTAGAAGGCCACCCACACACAATAATGCATCTTTAAGGACTGTCCACTTCCATGGTCATCCTCTTCATAGGCCAGTCACCTTAAAGTATTGCCAATTTTAAAGGTCCGTAAGCTTCCCAGGTCCACCTCTTAAAGGGCCAGTACACTTAAAATGCTGTTGTTTCGAGGGTTTGTACACAACCCTGGTCAACCTCTTAAAGGACATAATTCCCTAAATTTGTCACCTCTTCAAGGGTTTGTCCACTTCTAGGGTCTGCCTCTTAAAGGGCCAGTCCGCAAAACATGTCACATGTTCAAGTGGCTTTCCACTTCATAAGCCACATTGACATTTCCAAAGGTCTGTCCATTCCCAGGGTTGTCTCTTAGAAGGCCACCCACACACAATAATGCATCTTTAAGGACTGTCCACTTCCATGGTCATCCTCTTCATAGGCCAGTCACCTTAAAGTATTGCCAATTTTAAAGGTCCGTAAGCTTCCCAGGTCCACCTCTTAAAGGGCCAGTACACTTAAAATGCTGTTGTTTCGAGGGTTTGTACACAACCCTGGTCAACCTCTTAAAGGACATAATTCCCTAAATTTGTCACCTCTTCAAGGGTTTGTCCACTTCTAGGGTCTGCCTCTTAAAGGGCCAGTCCGCAAAACATGTCACATGTTCAAGTGGCTTTCCACTTCATAAGCCACATTGACATTTCCAAAGATCTGTCCATTCCCAGGGTTGTCTCTTAGAAGGCCACCCACACACAATAATGCATCTTTAAGGACTGTCCACTTCCATGGTCATCCTCTTCATAGGCCAGTCACCTTAAAGTATTGCCAATTTTAAAGGTCCGTAAGCTTCCCAGGTCCACCTCTTAAAGGGCCAGTACACTTAAAATGCTGTTGTTTCGAGGGTTTGTACACAACCCTGGTCAACCTCTTAAAGGACATAATTCCCTAAATTTGTCACCTCTTCAAGGGTTTGTCCACTTCTAGGGTCTGCCTCTTAAAGGGCCAGTCCGCAAAACATGTCACATGTTCAAGTGGCTTTCCACTTCATAAGCCACATTGACATTTCCAAAGGTCTGTCCATTCCCAGGGTTGTCTCTTAGAAGGCCACCCACACACAATAATGCATCTTTAAGGACTGTCCACTTCCATGGTCATCCTCTTCATAGGCCAGTCACCTTAAAGTATTGCCAATTTTAAAGGTCCGTAAGCTTCCCAGGTCCACCTCTTAAAGGGCCAGTACACTTAAAATGCTGTTGTTTCGAGGGTTTGTACACAACCCTGGTCAACCTCTTAAAGGACATAATTCCCTAAATTTGTCACCTCTTCAAGGGTTTGTCCACATCTAGGGTCTGCCTCTTAAAGGGCCAGTCATCAAAACATGTCACATGTTCAAGTGGCTTTCCACTTCATAAGCCACATTGACATTTCCAAAGGTCTGTCCATTCCCAGGCTTGTCTCTTAGAAGGCCACCCACACACAATAATGCATCTTTAAGGACTGTCCACTTCCATGGTCATCCTCTTCATAGGCCAGTCACCTTAAAGTATTGCCAATTTTAAAGGTCCGTAAGCTTCCCAGGTCCACCTCTTAAAGGGCCAGTACACTTAAAATGCTGTTGTTTCGAGGGTTTGTACACAACCCTGGTCAACCTCTTAAAGGACATAATTCCCTAAATTTGTCACCTCTTCAAGGGTTTGTCCACTTCTAGGGTCTGCCTCTAAAAGGGCCAGTCCGCAAAACATGTCACATGTTCAAGTGGCTTTCCACTTCATAAGCCACATTGACATTTCCAAAGGTCTGTCCATTCCCAGGGTTGTCTCTTAGAAGGCCACCCACACACAATAATGCATCTTTAAGGACTGTCCACTTCCATGGTCATCCTCTTCATAGGCCAGTCACCTTAAAGTATTGCCAATTTTAAAGGTCCGTAAGCTTCCCAGGTCCACCTCTTAAAGGGCCAGTACACTTAAAATGCTGTTGTTTCGAGGGTTTGTACACAACCCTGGTCAACCTCTTAAAGGACATAATTCCCTAAATTTGTCACCTCTTCAAGGGTTTGTCCACTTCTAGGGTCTGCCTCTTAAAGGGCCAGTCCGCAAAAAATGTCACATGTTCAAGTGGCTTTCCACTTCATAAGCCACATTGACATTTCCAAAGGTCTGTCCATTCCCAGGGTTGTCTCTTAGAAGGCCACCCACACACAATAATGCATCTTTAAGGACTGTCCACTTCCATGGTCATCCTCTTCATAGGCCAGTCACCTTAAAGTATTGCCAATTTTAAAGGTCCGTAAGCTTCCCAGGTCCACCTCTTAAAGGGCCAGTACACTTAAAATGCTGTTGTTTCGAGGGTTTGTACACAACCCTGGTCAACCTCTTAAAGGACATAATTCCCTAAATTTGCCACCTCTTCAAGGGTTTGTCCACTTCTAGGGTCTGCCTCTTAAAGGGCCAGTCCGCAAAACATGTCACATGTTCAAGTGGCTTTCCACTTCATAAGCCACATTGACATTTCCAAAGGTCTGTCCATTCCCAGGGTTGTCTCTTAGAAGGCCACCCACACACAATAATGCATCTTTAAGGACTGTCCACTTCCATGGTCATCCTCTTCATAGGCCAGTCACCTTAAAGTATTGCCAATTTTAAAGGTCCGTAAGCTTCCCAGGTCCACCTCTTAAAGGGCCAGTACACTTAAAATGCTGTTGTTTCGAGGGTTTGTACACAACCCTGGTCAACCTCTTAAAGGACATAATTCCCTAAATTTGCCACCTCTTCAAGGGTTTGTCCACTTCTAGGGTCTGCCTCTTAAAGGGCCAGTCCGCAAAACATGTCACATGTTCAAGTGGCTTTCCACTTCATAAGCCACATTGACATTTCCAAAGGTCTGTCCATTCCCAGGGTTGTCTCTTAGAAGGCCACCCACACACAATAATGCATCTTTAAGGACTGTCCACTTCCATGGTCATCCTCTTCATAGGCCAGTCACCTTAAAGTATTGCCAATTTTAAAGGTCCGTAAGCTTCCCAGGTCCACCTCTTAAAGGGCCAGTACACTTAAAATGCTGTTGTTTCGAGGGTTTGTACACAACCCTGGTCAACCTCTTAAAGGACATAATTCCCTAAATTTGCCACCTCTTCAAGGGTTTGTCCACTTCTAGGGTCTGCCTCTTAAAGGGCCAGTCCGCAAAACATGTCACATGTTCAAGTGGCTTTCCACTTCATAAGCCACATTGACATTTCCAAAGGTCTGTCCATTCCCAGGGTTGTCTCTTAGAAGGCCACCCACACACAATAATGCATCTTTAAGGACTGTCCACTTCCATGGTCATCCTCTTCATAGGCCAGTCACCTTAAAGTATTGCCAATTTTAAAGGTCCGTAAGCTTCCCAGGTCCACCTCTTAAAGGGCCAGTACACTTAAAATGCTGTTGTTTCGAGGGTTTGTACACAACCCTGGTCAACCTCTTAAAGGACATAATTCCCTAAATTTGCCACCTCTTCAAGGGTTTGTCCACTTCTAGGGTCTGCCTCTTAAAGGGCCAGTCCGCAAAACATGTCACATGTTCAAGTGGCTTTCCACTTCATAAGCCACATTGACATTTCCAAAGGTCTGTCCATTCCCAGGGTTGTCTCTTAGAAGGCCACCCACACACAATAATGCATCTTTAAGGACTGTCCACTTCCATGGTCATCCTCTTCATAGGCCAGTCACCTTAAAGTATTGCCAATTTTAAAGGTCCGTAAGCTTCCCGGGTCCACCTCTTAAAGGGCCAGTACACTTAAAATGCTGTTGTTTCGAGGGTTTGTACACAACCCTGGTCAACCTCTTAAAGGACATAATTCCCTAAATTTGTCACCTCTTCAAGGGTTTGTCCACTTCTAGGGTCTGCCTCTTAAAGGGCCAGTCCGCAAAACATGTCACATGTTCAAGTGGCTTTCCACTTCATAAGCCACATTGACATTTCCAAAGGTCTGTCCATTCCCAGGGTTGTCTCTTAGAAGGCCACCCACACACAATAATGCATCTTTAAGGACTGTCCACTTCCATGGTCATCCTCTTCATAGGCCAGTCACCTTAAAGTATTGCCAATTTTAAAGGTCCGTAAGCTTCCCAGGTCCACCTCTTAAAGGGCCAGTACACTTAAAATGCTGTTGTTTCGAGGGTTTGTACACAACCCTGGTCAACCTCTTAAAGGACATAATTCCCTAAATTTGTCACCTCTTCAAGGGTTTGTCCACTTCTAGGGTCTGCCTCTTAAAGGGCCAGTCCGCAAAACATGTCACATGTTCAAGTGGCTTTCCACTTCATAAGCCACATTGACATTTCCAAAGGTCTGTCCATTCCCAGGGTTGTCTCTTAGAAGGCCACCCACACACAATAATGCATCTTTAAGGACTGTCCACTTCCATGGTCATCCTCTTCATAGGCCAGTCACCTTAAAGTATTGCCAATTTTAAAGGTCCGTAAGCTTCCCAGGTCCACCTCTTAAAGGGCCAGTACACTTAAAATGCTGTTGTTTCGAGGGTTTGTACACAACCCTGGTCAACCTCTTAAAGGACATAATTCCCTAAATTTGTCACCTCTTCAAGGGTTTGTCCACTTCTAGGGTCTGCCTCTTAAAGGGCCAGTCCGCAAAACATGTCACATGTTCAAGTGGCTTTCCACTTCATAAGCCACATTGACATTTCCAAAGGTCTGTCCATTCCCAGGGTTGTCTCTTAGAAGGCCACCCACACACAATAATGCATCTTTAAGGACTGTCCACTTCCATGGCCATCCTCTTCATAGGCCAGTCACCTTAAAGTATTGCCAATTTTAAAGGTCCGTAAGCTTCCCAGGTCCACCTCTTAAAGGGCCAGTACACTTAAAATGCTGTTGTTTCGAGGGTTTGTACACAACCCTGGTCAACCTCTTAAAGGACATAATTCCCTAAATTTGCCACCTCTTCAAGGGTTTGTCCACTTCTAGGGTCTGCCTCTTAAAGGGCCAGTCATCAAAACATGTCACATGTTCAAGTGGATTTCCACTTCATAAGCCACATTGACATTTCCAAAGGTCTGTCCATTCCCAGGGTTGTCTCTTAGAAGTCCACCCACACACAATAATGCATCTTTAAGGACTGTCCACTTCCATGGTCATCCTCTTCATAGGCCAGTCACCTTAAAGTATTGCCAATTTTAAAGGTCCGTAAGCTTCCCAGGTCCACCTCTTAAAGGGCCAGTACACTTAAAATGCTGTTGTTTCGAGGGTTTGTACACAACCCTGGTCAACCTCTTAAAGGACATAATTCCCTAAATTTGTCACCTCTTCAAGGGTTTGTCCACTTCTAGGGTCTGCCTCTAAAGGGCCAGTCCGCAAAACATGTCACATGTTCAAGTGGCTTTCCACTTCATAAGCCACATTGACATTTCCAAAGGTCTGTCCATTCCCAGGGTTGTCTCTTAGAAGGCCACCCACACACAATAATGCATCTTTAAGGACTGTCCACTTCCATGGTCATCCTCTTCATAGGCCAGTCACCTTAAAGTATTGCCAATTTTAAAGGTCCGTAAGCTTCCCAGGTCCACCTCTTAAAGGGCCAGTACACTTAAAATGCTGTTGTTTCGAGGGTTTGTACACAACCCTGGTCAACCTCTTAAAGGACATAATTCCCTAAATTTGTCACCTCTTCAAGGGTTTGTCCACTTCTAGGGTCTGCCTCTTAAAGGGCCAGTCCGCAAAACATGTCACATGTTCAAGTGGCTTTCCACTTCATAAGCCACATTGACATTTCCAAAGGTCTGTCCATTCCCAGGGTTGTCTCTTAGAAGGCCACCCACACACAATAATGCATCTTTAAGGACTGTCCACTTCCATGGTCATCCTCTTCATAGGCCAGTCACCTTAAAGTATTGCCAATTTTAAAGGTCCGTAAGCTTCCCAGGTCCACCTCTTAAAGGGCCAGTACACTTAAAATGCTGTTGTTTCGAGGGTTTGTACACAACCCTGGTCAACCTCTTAAAGGACATAATTCCCTAAATTTGTCACCTCTTCAAGGGTTTGTCCACATCTAGGGTCTGCCTCTTAAAGGGCCAGTCCGCAAAACATGTCACATGTTCAAGTGGATTTCCACTTCATAAGCCACATTGACATTTCCAAAGGTCTGTCCATTCCCAGGGTTGTCTCTTAGAAGGCCACCCACACACAATAATGCATCTTTAAGGACTGTCCACTTCCATGGTCATCCTCTTCATAGGCCAGTCACCTTAAAGTATTGCCAATTTTAAAGGTCCGTAAGCTTCCCAGGTCCACCTCTTAAAGGGCCAGTACACTTAAAATGCTGTTGTTTCGAGGGTTTGTACACAACCCTGGTCAACCTCTTAAAGGACATAATTCCCTAAATTTGCCACCTCTTCAAGGGTTTGTCCACTTCTAGGGTCTGCCTCTTAAAGGGCCAGTCCGCAAAACATGTCACATGTTCAAGTGGCTTTCCACTTCATAAGCCACATTGACATTTCCAAAGGTCTGTCCATTCCCAGGGTTGTCTCTTAGAAGGCCACCCACACACAATAATGCATCTTTAAGGACTGTCCACTTCCATGGTCATCCTCTTCATAGGCCAGTCACCTTAAAGTATTGCCAATTTTAAAGGTCCGTAAGCTTCCCAGGTCCACCTCTTAAAGGGCCAGTACACTTAAAATGCTGTTGTTTCGAGGGTTTGTACACAACCCTGGTCAACCTCTTAAAGGACATAATTCCCTAAATTTGCCACCTCTTCAAGGGTTTGTCCACTTCTAGGGTCTGCCTCTTAAAGGGCCAGTCCGCAAAACATGTCACATGTTCAAGTGGCTTTCCACTTCATAAGCCACATTGACATTTCCAAAGGTCTGTCCATTCCCAGGGTTGTCTCTTAGAAGGCCACCCACACACAATAATGCATCTTTAAGGACTGTCCACTTCCATGGTCATCCTCTTCATAGGCCAGTCACCTTAAAGTATTGCCAATTTTAAAGGTCCGTAAGCTTCCCAGGTCCACCTCTTAAAGGGCCAGTACACTTAAAATGCTGTTGTTTCGAGGGTTTGTACACAACCCTGGTCAACCTCTTAAAGGACATAATTCCCTAAATTTGTCACCTCTTCAAGGGTTTGTCCACATCTAGGGTCTGCCTCTTAAAGGGCCAGTCATCAAAACATGTCACATGTTCAAGTGGATTTCCACTTCATAAGCCACATTGACATTTCCAAAGGTCTGTCCATTCCCAGGGTTGTCTCTTAGAAGGCCACCCACACACAATAATGCATCTTTAAGGACTGTCCACTTCCATGGTCATCCTCTTCATAGGCCAGTCACCTTAAAGTATTGCCAATTTTAAAGGTCCGTAAGCTTCCCAGGTCCACCTCTTAAAGGGCCAGTACACTTAAAATGCTGTTGTTTCGAGGGTTTGTACACAACCCTGGTCAACCTCTTAAAGGACATAATTCCCTAAATTTGTCACCTCTTCAAGGGTTTGTCCACATCTAGGGTCTGCCTCTTAAAGGGCCAGTCATCAAAACATGTCACATGTTCAAGTGGATTTCCACTTCATAAGCCACATTGACATTTCCAAAGGTCTGTCCATTCCCAGGGTTGTCTCTTAGAAGGCCACCCACACACAATAATGCATCTTTAAGGACTGTCCACTTCCATGGTCATCCTCTTCATAGGCCAGTCACCTTAAAGTATTGCCAATTTTAAAGGTCCGTAAGCTTCCCAGGTCCACCTCTTAAAGGGCCAGTGCACTTAAAATGCTGTTGTTTCGAGGGTTTGTACACAACCCTGGTCAACCTCTTAAAGGACATAATTCCCTAAATTTGTCACCTCTTCAAGGGTTTGTCCACTTCTAGGGTCTGCCTCTTAAAGGGCCAGTCCGCAAAACATGTCACATGTTCAAGTGGCTTTCCACTTCATAAGCCACATTGACATTTCCAAAGGTCTGTCCATTCCCAGGGTTGTCTCTTAGAAGGCCACCCACACACAATAATGCATCTTTAAGGACTGTCCACTTCCATGGTCATCCTCTTCATAGGCCAGTCACCTTAAAGTATTGCTAATTTTAAAGGTCCGTAAGCTTCCCAGGTCCACCTCTTAAAGGGCCAGTACACTTAAAATGCTGTTGTTTCGAGGGTTTGTACACAACCCTGGTCAACCTCTTAAAGGACATAATTCCCTAAATTTGTCACCTCTTCAAGGGTTTGTCCACTTCTAGGGTCTGCCTCTTAAAGGGCCAGTCCGCAAAACATGTCACATGTTCAAGTGGCTTTCCACTTCATAAGCCACATTGACATTTCCAAAGGTCTGTCCATTCCCAGGGTTGTCTCTTAGAAGGCCACCCACACACAATAATGCATCTTTAAGGACTGTCCACTTCCATGGTCATCCTCTTCATAGGCCAGTCACCTTAAAGTATTGCCAATTTTAAAGGTCCGTAAGCTTCCCAGGTCCACCTCTTAAAGGGCCAGTACACTTAAAATGCTGTTGTTTCGAGGGTTTGTACACAACCCTGGTCAACCTCTTAAAGGACATAATTCCCTAAATTTGTCACCTCTTCAAGGGTTTGTCCACTTCTAGGGTCTGCCTCTTAAAGGGCCAGTCCGCAAAACATGTCACATGTTCAAGTGGCTTTCCACTTCATAAGCCACATTGACATTTCCAAAGGTCTGTCCATTCCCAGGGTTGTCTCTTAGAAGGCCACCCACACACAATAATGCATCTTTAAGGACTGTCCACTTCCATGGTCATCCTCTTCATAGGCCAGTCACCTTAAAGTATTGCCAATTTTAAAGGTCCGTAAGCTTCCCAGGTCCACCTCTTAAAGGGCCAGTACACTTAAAATGCTGTTGTTTCGAGGGTTTGTACACAACCCTGGTCAACCTCTTAAAGGACATAATTCCCTAAATTTGTCACCTCTTCAAGGGTTTGTCCACTTCTAGGGTCTGCCTCTTAAAGGGCCAGTCCGCAAAACATGTCACATGTTCAAGTGGCTTTCCACTTCATAAGCCACATTGACATTTCCAAAGGTCTGTCCATTCCCAGGGTTGTCTCTTAGAAGGCCACCCACACACAATAATGCATCTTTAAGGACTGTCCACTTCCATGGTCATCCTCTTCATAGGCCAGTCACCTTAAAGTATTGCCAATTTTAAAGGTCCGTAAGCTTCCCAGGTCCACCTCTTAAAGGGCCAGTACACTTAAAATGCTGTTGTTTCGAGGGTTTGTACACAACCCTGGTCAACCTCTTAAAGGACATAATTCCCTAAATTTGCCACCTCTTCAAGGGTTTGTCCACTTCTAGGGTCTGCCTCTTAAAGGGCCAGTCATCAAAACATGTCACATGTTCAAGTGGATTTCCACTTCATAAGCCACATTGACATTTCCAAAGGTCTGTCCATTCCCAGGGTTGTCTCTTAGAAGTCCACCCACACACAATAATGCATCTTTAAGGACTGTCCACTTCCATGGTAATCCTCTTCATAGGCCAGTCACCTTAAAGTATTGCCAATTTTAAAGGTCCGTAAGCTTCCCAGGTCCACCTCTTAAAGGGCCAGTACACTTAAAATGCTGTTGTTTCGAGGGTTTGTACACAACCCTGGTCAACCTCTTAAAGGACATAATTCCCTAAATTTGTCACCTCTTCAAGGGTTTGTCCACTTCTAGGGTCTGCCTCTTAAAGGGCCAGTCCGCAAAACTTGTCACATGTTCAAGTGGCTTTCCACTTCATAAGCCACATTGACATTTCCAAAGGTCTGTCCATTCCCAGGGTTGTCTCTTAGAAGGCCACCCACACACAATAATGCATCTTTAAGGACTGTCCACTTCCATGGTCATCCTCTTCATAGGCCAGTCACCTTAAAGTATTGCCAATTTTAAAGGTCCGTAAGCTTCCCAGGTCCACCTCTTAAAGGGCCAGTACACTTAAAATGCTGTTGTTTCGAGGGTTTGTACACAACCCTGGTCAACCTCTTAAAGGACATAATTCCCTAAATTTGTCACCTCTTCAAGGGTTTGTCCACTTCTAGGGTCTGCCTCTTAAAGGGCCAGTCCGCAAAACATGTCACATGTTCAAGTGGCTTTCCACTTCATAAGCCACATTGACATTTCCAAAGGTCTGTCCATTCCCAGGGTTGTCTCTTAGAAGGCCACCCACACACAATAATGCATCTTTAAGGACTGTCCACTTCCATGGTCATCCTCTTCATAGGCCAGTCACCTTAAAGTATTGCCAATTTTAAAGGTCCGTAAGCTTCCCAGGTCCACCTCTTAAAGGGCCAGTACACTTAAAATGCTGTTGTTTCGAGGGTTTGTACACAACCCTGGTCAACCTCTTAAAGGACATAATTCCCTAAATTTGTCACCTCTTCAAGGGTTTGTCCACTTCTAGGGTCTGCCTCTTAAAGGGCCAGTCCGCAAAACATGTCACATGTTCAAGTGGCTTTCCACTTCATAAGCCACATTGACATTTCCAAAGGTCTGTCCATTCCCAGGGTAGTCTCTTAGAAGGCCACCCACACACAATAATGCATCTTTAAGGACTGTCCACTTCCATGGTCATCCTCTTCATAGGCCAGTCACCTTAAAGTATTGCCAATTTTAAAGGTCTGTAAGCTTCCCAGGTCCACCTCTTAAAGGGCCAGTACACTTAAAATGCTGTTGTTTCGAGAGTTTGTACACAACCCTGGTCAACCTCTTAAAGGACATAATTCCCTAAATTTGTCACCTCTTCAAGGGTTTGTCCACTTCTAGGGTCTGCCTCTTAAAGGGCCAGTCCGCAAAACATGTCACATGTTCAAGTGGCTTTCCACTTCATAAGCCACATTGACATTTCCAAAGGTCTGTCCATTCCCAGGGTTGTCTCTTAGAAGGCCACCCACACACAATAATGCATCTTTAAGGACTGTCCACTTCCATGGTCATCCTCTTCATAGGCCAGTCACCTTAAAGTATTGCCAATTTTAAAGGTCTGTAAGCTTCCCAGGTCCACCTCTTAAAGGGCCAGTACACTTAAAATACTGTTGTTTCAAGGGTTTGTACACAACCCTGGTCGACCTCTTAAAGGACATTATTCCCTAAATTTGTCACCTCTTCAAGGGTTTGTCCATATCTAGGGTCTGCCTCTTAAAGGGCCAGTCATCAAAACATGTCACATGTTCAAGTGGATTTCCACTTCATAAGCCACATTGACATTTCCAAAGGTCTGTCCATTCCCAGGGTTGTCTCTTAGAAGGCCACCCACACACAATAATGCATCTTTAAGGACTGTCCACTTCCATGGTCATCCTCTTCATAGGCCAGTCACCTTAAAGTATTGCCAATTTTAAAGGTCCGTAAGCTTCCGGGGCCAACTCTTAAAGGGCCAGTACACTTAAAATGCTGTGGTTTCGAGGGTTTGTACACAACCCTGGTCAACCTCTTAAAGGACATAATTCCCTAAATTTGCCACCTCTTCAAGGGTTTGTCCACTTCTAGGGTCTGCCTCTTAAAGGGCCAGTCCGCAAAACATGTCACATGTTCAAGTGGCTTTCCACTTCATAAGCCACATTGACATTTCCAAAGGTCTGTCCATTCCCAGGGTTGTCTCTTAGAAGGCCACCCACACACAATAATGCATCTTTAAGGACTGTCCACTTCCATGGTCATCCTCTTCATAGGCCAGTCACCTTAAAGTATTGCCAATTTTAAAGGTCCGTAAGCTTCCCGGGTCCACCTCTTAAAGGGCCAGTACACTTAAAATGCTGTTGTTTCGAGGGTTTGTACACAACCCTGGTCAACCTCTTAAAGGACATAATTCCCTAAATTTGTCACCTCTTCAAGGGTTTGTCCACTTCTAGGGTCTGCCTCTTAAAGGGCCAGTCCGCAAAACATGTCACATGTTCAAGTGGCTTTCCACTTCATAAGCCACATTGACATTTCCAAAGGTCTGTCCATTCCCAGGGTTGTCTCTTAGAAGGCCACCCACACACAATAATGCATCTTTAAGGACTGTCCACTTCCATGGTCATCCTCTTCATAGGCCAGTCACCTTAAAGTATTGCCAATTTTAAAGGTCCGTAAGCTTCCCAGGTCCACCTCTTAAAGGGCCAGTACACTTAAAATGCTGTTGTTTCGAGGGTTTGTACACAACCCTGGTCAACCTCTTAAAGGACATAATTCCCTAAATTTGCCACCTCTTCAAGGGTTTGTCCACTTCTAGGGTCTGCCTCTTAAAGGGCCAGTCATCAAAACATGTCACATGTTCAAGTGGATTTCCACTTCATAAGCCACATTGACATTTCCAAAGGTCTGTCCATTCCCAGGGTTGTCTCTTAGAAGTCCACCCACACACAATAATGCATCTTTAAGGACTGTCCACTTCCATGGTCATCCTCTTCATAGGCCAGTCACCTTAAAGTATTGCCAATTTTAAAGGTCCGTAAGCTTCCCAGGTCCACCTCTTAAAGGGCCAGTACACTTAAAATGCTGTTGTTTCGAGGGTTTGTACACAACCCTGGTCAACCTCTTAAAGGACATAATTCCCTAAATTTGTCACCTCTTCAAGGGTTTGTCCACTTCTAGGGTCTGCCTCTTAAAGGGCCAGTCCGCAAAACATGTCACATGTTCAAGTGGCTTTCCACTTCATAAGCCACATTGACATTTCCAAAGGTCTGTCCATTCCCAGGGTTGTCTCTTAGAAGGCCACCCACACACAATAATGCATCTTTAAGGACTGTCCACTTCCATGGTCATCCTCTTCATAGGCCAGTCACCTTAAAGTATTGCCAATTTTAAAGGTCCGTAAGCTTCCCAGGTCCACCTCTTAAAGGGCCAGTACACTTAAAATGCTGTTGTTTCGAGGGTTTGTACACAACCCTGGTCAACCTCTTAAAGGACATAATTCCCTAAATTTGTCACCTCTTCAAGGGTTTGTCCACTTCTAGGGTCTGCCTCTTAAAGGGCCAGTCCGCAAAACATGTCACATGTTCAAGTGGCTTTCCACTTCATAAGCCACATTGACATTTCCAAAGGTCTGTCCATTCCCAGGGTTGTCTCTTAGAAGGCCACCCACACACAATAATGCATCTTTAAGGACTGTCCACTTCCATGGTCATCCTCTTCATAGGCCAGTCACCTTAAAGTATTGCCAATTTTAAAGGTCCGTAAGCTTCCCAGGTCCACCTCTTAAAGGGCCAGTACACTTAAAATGCTGTTGTTTCGAGGGTTTGTACACAACCCTGGTCAACCTCTTAAAGGACATAATTCCCTAAATTTGTCACCTCTTCAAGGGTTTGTCCACATCTAGGGTCTGCCTCTTAAAGGGCCAGTCCGCAAAACATGTCACATGTTCAAGTGGATTTCCACTTCATAAGCCACATTGACATTTCCAAAGGTCTGTCCATTCCCAGGGTTGTCTCTTAGAAGGCCACCCACACACAATAATGCATCTTTAAGGACTGTCCACTTCCATGGTCATCCTCTTCATAGGCCAGTCACCTTAAAGTATTGCCAATTTTAAAGGTCCGTAAGCTTCCCAGGTCCACCTCTTAAAGGGCCAGTACACTTAAAATGCTGTTGTTTCGAGGGTTTGTACACAACC
This sequence comes from Eleutherodactylus coqui, assembly GCF_035609145.1. Lineage (NCBI taxonomy): Eukaryota > Metazoa > Chordata > Amphibia > Anura > Eleutherodactylidae > Eleutherodactylus > Eleutherodactylus coqui. The sequence goes on along the minus strand of NW_027102130.1, from coordinate 9,753 downwards.
CTGGTCAACCTCTTAAAGGACATAATTCCCTAAATTTGTCACCTCTTCAAGGGTTTGTCCACTTCTAGGGTCTGCCTCTTAAAAGGCCAGTCCGCAAAACATGTCACATGTTCAAGTGGCTTTCCACTTCATAAGCCACATTGACATTTCCAAAGGTCTGTCCATTCCCAGGGTTGTCTCTTAGAAGGCCACCCACACACAATAATGCATCTTTAAGGACTGTCCACTTCCATGGTCATCCTCTTCATAGGCCAGTCACCTTAAAGTATTGCCAATTTTAAAGGTCCGTAAGCTTCCCAGGTCCACCTCTTAAAGGGCCAGTACACTTAAAATGCTGTTGTTTCGAGGGTTTGTACACAACCCTGGTCAACCTCTTAAAGGACATAATTCCCTAAATTTGCCACCTCTTCAAGGGTTTGTCCACTTCTAGGGTCTGCCTCTTAAAGGGCCAGTCCGCAAAACATGTCACATGTTCAAGTGGCTTTCCACTTCATAAGCCACATTGACATTTCCAAAGGTCTGTCCATTCCCAGGGTTGTCTCTTAGAAGGCCACCCACACACAATAATGCATCTTTAAGGACTGTCCACTTCCATGGTCATCCTCTTCATAGGCCAGTCACCTTAAAGTATTGCCAATTTTAAAGGTCCGTAAGCTTCCCGGGTCCACCTCTTAAAGGGCCAGTACACTTAAAATGCTGTTGTTTCGAGGGTTTGTACACAACCCTGGTCAACCTCTTAAAGGACATAATTCCCTAAATTTGTCACCTCTTCAAGGGTTTGTCCACTTCTAGGGTCTGCCTCTTAAAGGGCCAGTCCGCAAAACATGTCACATGTTCAAGTGGCTTTCCACTTCATAAGCCACATTGACATTTCCAAAGGTCTGTCCATTCCCAGGGTTGTCTCTTAGAAGGCCACCCACACACAATAATGCATCTTTAAGGACTGTCCACTTCCATGGTCATCCTCTTCATAGGCCAGTCACCTTAAAGTATTGCCAATTTTAAAGGTCCGTAAGCTTCCCAGGTCCACCTCTTAAAGGGCCAGTACACTTAAAATGCTGTTGTTTCGAGGGTTTGTACACAACCCTGGTCAACCTCTTAAAGGACATAATTCCCTAAATTTGCCACCTCTACAAGGGTTTGTCCACTTCTAGGGTCTGCCTCTTAAAGGGCCAGTCCGCAAAACATGTCACATGTTCAAGTGGCTTTCCACTTCATAAGCCACATTGACATTTCCAAAGGTCTGTCCATTCCCAGGGTTGTCTCTTAGAAGGCCACCCACACACAATAATGCATCTTTAAGGACTGTCCACTTCCATGGTCATCCTCTTCATAGGCCAGTCACCTTAAAGTATTGCCAATTTTAAAGGTCCGTAAGCTTCCCAGGTCCACCTCTTAAAGGGCCAGTACACTTAAAATGCTGTTGTTTCGAGGGTTTGTACACAACCCTGGTCAACCTCTTAAAGGACATAATTCCCTAAATTTGCCACCTCTTCAAGGGTTTGTCCACTTCTAGGGTCTGCCTCTTAAAGGGCCAGTCCGCAAAACATGTCACATGTTCAAGTGGCTTTCCACTTCATAAGCCACATTGACATTTCCAAAGGTCTGTCCATTCCCAGGGTTGTCTCTTAGAAGGCCACCCACACACAATAATGCATCTTTAAGGACTGTCCACTTCCATGGTCATCCTCTTCATAGGCCAGTCACCTTAAAGTATTGCCAATTTTAAAGGTCCGTAAGCTTCCCAGGTCCACCTCTTAAAGGGCCAGTACACTTAAAATGCTGTTGTTTCGAGGGTTTGTACACAACCCTGGTCAACCTCTTAAAGGACATAATTCCCTAAATTTGTCACCTCTTCAAGGGTTTGTCCACATCTAGGGTCTGCCTCTTAAAGGGCCAGTCATCAAAACATGTCACATGTTCAAGTGGATTTCCACTTCATAAGGCACATTGACATTTCCAAAGGTCTGTCCATTCCCAGGGTTGTCTCTTAGAAGGCCACCCACACACAATAATGCATCTTTAAGGACTGTCCACTTCCATGGTCATCCTCTTCATAGGCCAGTCACCTTAAAGTATTGCCAATTTTAAAGGTCCGTAAGCTTCCCAGGTCCACCTCTTAAAGGGCCAGTACACTTAAAATGCTGTTGTTTCGAGGGTTTGTACACAACCCTGGTCAACCTCTTAAAGGACATAATTCCCTAAATTTGTCACCTCTTCAAGGGTTTGTCCACATCTAGGGTCTGCCTCTTAAAGGGCCAGTCATCAAAACATGTCACATGTTCAAGTGGATTTCCACTTCATAAGCCACATTGACATTTCCAAAGGTCTGTCCATTCCCAGGGTTGTCTCTTAGAAGGCCACCCACACACAATAATGCATCTTTAAGGACTGTCCACTTCCATGGTCATCCTCTTCATAGGCCAGTCACCTTAAAGTATTGCCAATTTTAAAGGTCCGTAAGCTTCCCAGGTCCACCTCTTAAAGGGCCAGTGCACTTAAAATGCTGTTGTTTCGAGGGTTTGTACACAACCCTGGTCAACCTCTTAAAGGACATAATTCCCTAAATTTGTCACCTCTTCAAGGGTTTGTCCACTTCTAGGGTCTGCCTCTTAAAGGGCCAGTCCGCAAAACATGTCACATGTTCAAGTGGCTTTCCACTTCATAAGCCACATTGACATTTCCAAAGGTCTGTCCATTCCCAGGGTTGTCTCTTAGAAGGCCACCCACACACAATAATGCATCTTTAAGGACTGTCCACTTCCATGGTCATCCTCTTCATAGGCCAGTCACCTTAAAGTATTGCTAATTTTAAAGGTCCGTAAGCTTCCCAGGTCCACCTCTTAAAGGGCCAGTACACTTAAAATGCTGTTGTTTCGAGGGTTTGTACACAACCCTGGTCAACCTCTTAAAGGACATAATTCCCTAAATTTGTCACCTCTTCAAGGGTTTGTCCACTTCTAGGGTCTGCCTCTTAAAGGGCCAGTCCGCAAAACATGTCACATGTTCAAGTGGCTTTCCACTTCATAAGCCACATTGACATTTCCAAAGGTCTGTCCATTCCCAGGGTTGTCTCTTAGAAGGCCACCCACACACAATAATGCATCTTTAAGGACTGTCCACTTCCATGGTCATCCTCTTCATAGGCCAGTCACCTTAAAGTATTGCCAATTTTAAAGGTCCGTAAGCTTCCCAGGTCCACCTCTTAAAGGGCCAGTACACTTAAAATGCTGTTGTTTCGAGGGTTTGTACACAACCCTGGTCAACCTCTTAAAGGACATAATTCCCTAAATTTGTCACCTCTTCAAGGGTTTGTCCACTTCTAGGGTCTGCCTCTTAAAGGGCCAGTCCGCAAAACATGTCACATGTTCAAGTGGCTTTCCACTTCATAAGCCACATTGACATTTCCAAAGGTCTGTCCATTCCCAGGGTTGTCTCTTAGAAGGCCACCCACACACAATAATGCATCTTTAAGGACTGTCCACTTCCATGGTCATCCTCTTCATAGGCCAGTCACCTTAAAGTATTGCCAATTTTAAAGGTCCGTAAGCTTCCCAGGTCCACCTCTTAAAGGGCCAGTACACTTAAAATGCTGTTGTTTCGAGGGTTTGTACACAACCCTGGTCAACCTCTTAAAGGACATAATTCCCTAAATTTGTCACCTCTTCAAGGGTTTGTCCACTTCTAGGGTCTGCCTCTTAAAGGGCCAGTCCGCAAAACATGTCACATGTTCAAGTGGCTTTCCACTTCATAAGCCACATTGACATTTCCAAAGGTCTGTCCATTCCCAGGGTTGTCTCTTAGAAGGCCACCCACACACAATAATGCATCTTTAAGGACTGTCCACTTCCATGGTCATCCTCTTCATAGGCCAGTCACCTTAAAGTATTGCCAATTTTAAAGGTCCGTAAGCTTCCCAGGTCCACCTCTTAAAGGGCCAGTACACTTAAAATGCTGTTGTTTCGAGGGTTTGTACACAACCCTGGTCAACCTCTTAAAGGACATAATTCCCTAAATTTGCCACCTCTTCAAGGGTTTGTCCACTTCTAGGGTCTGCCTCTTAAAGGGCCAGTCATCAAAACATGTCACATGTTCAAGTGGATTTCCACTTCATAAGCCACATTGACATTTCCAAAGGTCTGTCCATTCCCAGGGTTGTCTCTTAGAAGTCCACCCACACACAATAATGCATCTTTAAGGACTGTCCACTTCCATGGTAATCCTCTTCATAGGCCAGTCACCTTAAAGTATTGCCAATTTTAAAGGTCCGTAAGCTTCCCAGGTCCACCTCTTAAAGGGCCAGTACACTTAAAATGCTGTTGTTTCGAGGGTTTGTACACAACCCTGGTCAACCTCTTAAAGGACATAATTCCCTAAATTTGTCACCTCTTCAAGGGTTTGTCCACTTCTAGGGTCTGCCTCTTAAAGGGCCAGTCCGCAAAACATGTCACATGTTCAAGTGGCTTTCCACTTCATAAGCCACATTGACATTTCCAAAGGTCTGTCCATTCCCAGGGTTGTCTCTTAGAAGGCCACCCACACACAATAATGCATCTTTAAGGACTGTCCACTTCCATGGTCATCCTCTTCATAGGCCAGTCACCTTAAAGTATTGCCAATTTTAAAGGTCCGTAAGCTTCCCAGGTCCACCTCTTAAAGGGCCAGTACACTTAAAATGCTGTTGTTTCGAGGGTTTGTACACAACCCTGGTCAACCTCTTAAAGGACATAATTCCCTAAATTTGTCACCTCTTCAAGGGTTTGTCCACTTCTAGGGTCTGCCTCTTAAAGGGCCAGTCCGCAAAACATGTCACATGTTCAAGTGGCTTTCCACTTCATAAGCCACATTGACATTTCCAAAGGTCTGTCCATTCCCAGGGTTGTCTCTTAGAAGGCCACCCACACACAATAATGCATCTTTAAGGACTGTCCACTTCCATGGTCATCCTCTTCATAGGCCAGTCACCTTAAAGTATTGCCAATTTTAAAGGTCCGTAAGCTTCCCAGGTCCACCTCTTAAAGGGCCAGTACACTTAAAATGCTGTTGTTTCGAGGGTTTGTACACAACCCTGGTCAACCTCTTAAAGGACATAATTCCCTAAATTTGTCACCTCTTCAAGGGTTTGTCCACATCTAGGGTCTGCCTCTTAAAGGGCCAGTCCGCAAAACATGTCACATGTTCAAGTGGATTTCCACTTCATAAGCCACATTGACATTTCCAAAGGTCTGTCCATTCCCAGGGTTGTCTCTTAGAAGGCCACCCACACACAATAATGCATCTTTAAGGACTGTCCACTTCCATGGTCATCCTCTTCATAGGCCAGTCACCTTAAAGTATTGCCAATTTTAAAGGTCCGTAAGCTTCCCAGGTCCACCTCTTAAAGGGCCAGTACACTTAAAATGCTGTTGTTTCGAGGGTTTGTACACAACCCTGGTCAACCTCTTAAAGGACATAATTCCCTAAATTTGTCACCTCTTCAAGGGTTTGTCCACTTCTAGGGTCTGCCTCTTAAAGGGCCAGTCCGCAAAACATGTCACATGTTCAAGTGGCTTTCCACTTTATAAGCCACATTGACATTTCCAAAGGTCTGTCCATTCCCAGGGTTGTCTCTTAGAAGGCCACCCACACACAATAATGCATCTTTAAGGACTGTCCACTTCCATGGTCATCCTCTTCATAGGCCAGTCACCTTAAAGTATTGCCAATTTTAAAGGTCCGTAAGCTTCCCAGGTCCACCTCTTAAAGGGCCAGTACACTTAAAATGCTGTTGTTTCGAGGGTTTGTACACAACCCTGGTCAACCTCTTAAAGGACATAATTCCCTAAATTTGCCACCTCTTCAAGGGTTTGTCCACTTCTAGGGTCTGCCTCTTAAAGGGCCAGTCCGCAAAACATGTCACATGTTCAAGTGGCTTTCCACTTCATAAGCCACATTGACATTTCCAAAGGTCTGTCCATTCCCAGGGTTGTCTCTTAGAAGGCCACCCACACACAATAATGCATCTTTAAGGACTGTCCACTTCCATGGTCATCCTCTTCATAGGCCAGTCACCTTAAAGTATTGCCAATTTTAAAGGTCCGTAAGCTTCCCGGGTCCACCTCTTAAAGGGCCAGTACACTTAAAATGCTGTTGTTTCGAGGGTTTGTACACAACCCTGGTCAACCTCTTAAAGGACATAATTCCCTAAATTTGTCACCTCTTCAAGGGTTTGTCCACTTCTAGGGTCTGCTTCTTAAAGGGCCAGTCCGCAAAACATGTCACATGTTCAAGTGGCTTTCCACTTCATAAGCCACATTGACATTTCCAAAGGTCTGTCCATTCCCAGGGTTGTCTCTTAGAAGGCCACCCACACACAATAATGCATCTTTAAGGACTGTCCACTTCCATGGTCATCCTCTTCATAGGCCAGTCACCTTAAAGTATTGCCAATTTTAAAGGTCCGTAAGCTTCCCAGGTCCACCTCTTAAAGGGCCAGTACACTTAAAATGCTGTTGTTTCGAGGGTTTGTACACAACCCTGGTCAACCTCTTAAAGGACATAATTCCCTAAATTTGCCACCTCTTCAAGGGTTTGTCCACTTCTAGGGTCTGCCTCTTAAAGGGCCAGTCCGCAAAACATGTCACATGTTCAAGTGGCTTTCCACTTCATAAGCCACATTGACATTTCCAAAGGTCTGTCCATTCCCAGGGTTGTCTCTTAGAAGGCCACCCACACACAATAATGCATCTTTAAGGACTGTCCACTTCCATGGTCATCCTCTTCATAGGCCAGTCACCTTAAAGTATTGCCAATTTTAAAGGTCCGTAAGCTTCCCGGGTCCACCTCTTAAAGGGCCAGTACACTTAAAATGCTGTTGTTTCGAGGGTTTGTACACAACCCTGGTCAACCTCTTAAAGGACATAATTCCCTAAATTTGTCACCTCTTCAAGGGTTTGTCCACTTCTAGGGTCTGCCTCTTAAAGGGCCAGTCCGCAAAACATGTCACATGTTCAAGTGGCTTTCCACTTCATAAGCCACATTGACATTTCCAAAGGTCTGTCCATTCCCAGGGTTGTCTCTTAGAAGGCCACCCACACACAATAATGCATCTTTAAGGACTGTCCACTTCCATGGTCATCCTCTTCATAGGCCAGTCACCTTAAAGTATTGCCAATTTTAAAGGTCCGTAAGCTTCCCAGGTCCACCTCTTAAAGGGCCAGTACACTTAAAATGCTGTTGTTTCGAGGGTTTGTACACAACCCTGGTCAACCTCTTAAAGGACATAATTCCCTAAATTTGCCACCTCTTCAAGGGTTTGTCCACTTCTAGGGTCTGCCTCTTAAAGGGCCAGTCCGCAAAACATGTCACATGTTCAAGTGGCTTTCCACTTCATAAGCCACATTGACATTTCCAAAGGTCTGTCCATTCCCAGGGTTGTCTCTTAGAAGGCCACCCACACACAATAATGCATCTTTAAGGACTGTCCACTTCCATGGTCATCCTCTTCATAGGCCAGTCACCTTAAAGTATTGCCAATTTTAAAGGTCCGTAAGCTTCCCAGGTCCACCTCTTAAAGGGCCAGTACACTTAAAATGCTGTTGTTTCGAGGGTTTGTACACAACCCTGGTCAACCTCTTAAAGGACATAATTCCCTAAATTTGCCACCTCTTCAAGGGTTTGTCCACTTCTAGGGTCTGCCTCTTAAAGGGCCAGTCCGCAAAACATGTCACATGTTCAAGTGGCTTTCCACTTCATAAGCCACATTGACATTTCCAAAGGTCTGTCCATTCCCAGGGTTGTCTCTTAGAAGGCCACCCACACACAATAATGCATCTTTAAGGACTGTCCACTTCCATGGTCATCCTCTTCATAGGCCAGTCACTTTAAAGTATTGCCAATTTTAAAGGTCCGTAAGCTTCCCAGGTCCACCTCTTAAAGGGCCAGTACACTTAAAATGCTGTTGTTTCGAGGGTTTGTACACAACCCTGGTCAACCTCTTAAAGGACATAATTCCCTAAATTTGTCACCTCTTCAAGGGTTTGTCCACATCTAGGGTCTGCCTCTTAAAGGGCCAGTCATCAAAACATGTCACATGTTCAAGTGGATTTCCACTTCATAAGCCACATTGACATTTCCAAAGGTCTGTCCATTCCCAGGGTTGTCTCTTAGAAGGCCACCCACACACAATAATGCATCTTTAAGGACTGTCCACTTCCATGGTCATCCTCTTCATAGGCCAGTCACCTTAAAGTATTGCCAATTTTAAAGGTCCGTAAGCTTCCCAGGTCCACCTCTTAAAGGGCCAGTACACTTAAAATGCTGTTGTTTCGAGGGTTTGTACACAACCCTGGTCAACCTCTTAAAGGACATAATTCCCTAAATTTGTCACCTCTTCAAGGGTTTGTCCACTTCTAGGGTCTGCCTCTTAAAGGGCCAGTCCGCAAAACATGTCACATGTTCAAGTGGCTTTCCACTTCATAAGCCACATTGACATTTCCAAAGGTCTGTCCATTCCCAGGGTTGTCTCTTAGAAGGCCACCCACACACAATAATGCATCTTTAAGGACTGTCCACTTCCATGGTCATCCTCTTCATAGGCCAGTCACCTTAAAGTATTGCCAATTTTAAAGGTCCGTAAGCTTCCCAGGTCCACCTCTTAAAGGGCCAGTACACTTAAAATGCTGTTGTTTCGAGGGTTTGTACACAACCCTGGTCAACCTCTTAAAGGACATAATTCCCTAAATTTGTCACCTCTTCAAGGGTTTGTCCACTTCTAGGGTCTGCCTCTTAAAGGGCCAGTCCGCAAAACATGTCACATGTTCAAGTGGCTTTCCACTTCATAAGCCACATTGACATTTCCAAAGGTCTGTCCATTCCCAGGGTTGTCTCTTAGAAGGCCACCCACACACAATAATGCATCTTTAAGGACTGTCCACTTCCATGGTCATCCTCTTCATAGGCCAGTCACCTTAAAGTATTGCCAATTTTAAAGGTCCGTAAGCTTCCCAGGTCCACCTCTTAAAGGGCCAGTACACTTAAAATGCTGTTGTTTCGAGGGTTTGTACACAACCCTGGTCAACCTCTTAAAGGACATAATTCCCTAAATTTGCCACCTCTTCAAGGGTTTGTCCACTTCTAGGGTCTGCCTCTTAAAGGGCCAGTCATCAAAACATGTCACATGTTCAAGTGGATTTCCACTTCATAAGCCACATTGACATTTCCAAAGGTCTGTCCATTCCCAGGGTTGTCTCTTAGAAGTCCACCCACACACAATAATGCATCTTTAAGGACTGTCCACTTCCATGGTAATCCTCTTCATAGGCCAGTCACCTTAAAGTATTGCCAATTTTAAAGGTCCGTAAGCTTCCCAGGTCCACCTCTTAAAGGGCCAGTACACTTAAAATGCTGTTGTTTCGAGGGTTTGTACACAACCCTGGTCAACCTCTTAAAGGACATAATTCCCTAAATTTGTCACCTCTTCAAGGGTTTGTCCACTTCTAGGGTCTGCCTCTTAAAGGGCCAGTCCGCAAAACATGTCACATGTTCAAGTGGCTTTCCACTTCATAAGCCACATTGACATTTCCAAAGGTCTGTCCATTCCCAGGGTTGTCTCTTAGAAGGCCACCCACACACAATAATGCATCTTTAAGGACTGTCCACTTCCATGGTCATCCTCTTCATAGGCCAGTCACCTTAAAGTATTGCCAATTTTAAAGGTCCGTAAGCTTCCCAGGTCCACCTCTTAAAGGGCCAGTACACTTAAAATGCTGTTGT
>NW_027102129.1:0-31392 GCF_035609145.1 Eleutherodactylus coqui | reverse complement strand
TCCTCCTCCCCCCCCCCAGAAGCGGGCGGAACCCACTCCCCCCCCCCCCCCGAAGCGGGCGGAACCCACTCCCCCCCCCCCCGAAGCGGACGGAACCCACTCCCCCCCCCCCGAAGCGGACGGAACGAAAAACCCCCCCCCCCCCGAAGCGGACGGAACGAAACCCCCCCCCCCCCGAAGCGGACGGAACGAACCCCCCCCCCCGAAGCGGACGGAACGAACCCCCCCCCCCCGAAGCGGACGGAACGAACCCCCCCCCGAAGCGGACGGAACGAACCCCCCCCCCGAAGCGGACGGTACGAACCCCCCCCCCCCCGAAGCGGACGGTACGAACCCCCCCCCCCCCCCGAAGCGGACGGTACGAACACCCCCCCCCCCCCCCCGAAGCGGACGGAACGAACCTCCCCCCGAAGCGGACGGAACGAACCTCCCCCCGAAGCGGACGGAACGAACCTCCCCCCGAAGCGGACGGTACGAACCCCCCCCGAAGCGGACGGAACGAACCTCCCCCCCGAAGCGGACGGAACGAACCCCCCCCCCCCGAAGCGGACGGTACGAACCCCCCCCCCCCCGAAGCGGACGGTACGAACACACCCCCCCCCCCCCGAAGCGGACGGAACGAACCTCCCCCCGAAGCGGACGGAACGAACCTCCCCCCGAAGCGGACGGAACGAACCCCCCCCCGAAGCGGACGGTACGAACCCCCCCCCGAAGCGGACGGTACGAACCCCCCCCCGAAGCGGACGGAACGAACCTCCCCCGAAGCGGCCGGAACGAACCTCCCCCCGAAGCGGACGGTACGAGCCCCCCCCCCCCCCCGAAGCGGACGGTACGAACCCCCCCCCCCCCGAAGCGGACGGTACGAGCCCCCCCCCCCCCGAAGCGGACGGTACGAACCCCCCCCCCCCCGAAGCGGACGGAACGAACCTCCCCCCGAAGCGGACGGTACGAACCCCCCCCCCCGAAGCGGACGGTACGAACCCCCCCCCCCCCCGAAGCGGACGGTACGAACCCCCCCCCCCCGAAGCGGACGGTACGAACCCCCCCCCCCCCGAAGCGGACGGTACGAACCCCCCCCCCCCCCGAAGCGGACGGTACGAACCCCCCCCCCCCCCCCCGAAGCGGACGGAACGAACCTCCCCCCGAAGCGGACGGAACGAACCTCCCCCCGAAGCGGACGGAACGAACCTCCCCCCGAAGCGGACGGAACGAACCTCCCCCCGAAGCGGACGGAACGAACCTCCCCCCGAAGCGGACGGAACGAACCTCCCCCCGAAGCGGACGGAACGAACCTCCCCCCGAAGCGGACGGAACGAACCTCCCCCGAAGCGGACGGAACGAACCTCCCCCCGAAGCGGACGGAACGAACCCCCCGCCCCCCCCCCCCGAAGCGAACGGTACGAACCCCCCCCCCCCCCGAAGCGGACGGAACGAACCTCCCCCGAAGCGGACGGAACGAACCCCCCCCCCCCCCCGAAGCGGACGGTACGAACCCCCCCCCGAAGCGGACGGTACGAACCCCCCCCCGAAGCGGACGGTACGAACCCCCCCCCCCCCCGAAGCGGACGGTACGAACCCCCCCCCCCCCGAAGCGGACGGAACGAACCTCCCCCGAAGCGGACGGAACGAACCTCCCCCCGAAGCGGACGGAACGAACCTCCCCCCCCGAAGCGGACGGTACGAACCCCCCCCCCCGAAGCGGACGGAACGAACCTCCCCCCCGAAGCGGACGGAACGAACGAACCTCCCCCCCGGAGCGGACGGAACGAACGAACCTCCCCCCGGAGCGGACGGAACGAACCTCCCCCCCGAAGCGGACGGAACGAACCTCCCCCCGAAGCGGACGGAACGAACCTCCCCCCCGAAGCGGACGGAACGAACCTCCCCCCCGAAGCGGACGGAACGAACCTCCCCCCCGAAGCGGACGGAACGAACCTCCCCCCCGAAGCGGACGGAACGAACCTCCCCCCGAAGCGGACGGAACGAACCTCCCCCCCGAAGCGGACGGAACGAACCTCCCCCCCGAAGCGGACGGAACGAACCTCCCCCCCGAAGCGGACGGAACGAACCTCCCCCCGAAGCGGACGGAACGAACCTCCCCCCGAAGCGGACGGAACGAACCTCCCCCCCGAAGCGGACGGAACGAACCTCCCCCCCGAAGCGGACGGAACGAACCTCCCCCCCGAAGCGGACGGAACGAACCTCCCCCCCGAAGCGGACGGAACGAACCTCCCCCCCGAAGCGGACGGAACGAACCTCCCCCCCGAAGCGGACGGAACGAACCTCCCCCCCGAAGCGGACGGAACGAACCTCCCCCCCGAAGCGGACGGAACGAACCTCCCCCCCGAAGCGGACGGAACGAACCTCCCCCCCGAAGCGGACGGAACGAACCTCCCCCCCGAAGCGGACGGAACGAACCTCCCCCCCGAAGCGGACGGAACGAACCTCCCCCCCGAAGCGGACGGAACGAACCTCCCCCCCGAAGCGGACGGAACGAACCTCCCCCCCGAAGCGGACGGAACGAACCTCCCCCCCGAAGCGGACGGAACGAACCTCCCCCCCGAAGCGGACGGAACGAACCTCCCCCCCGAAGCGGACGGAACGAACCTCCCCCCCGAAGCGGACGGAACGAACCTCCCCCCCGAAGCGGACGGAACGAACCTCCCCCCCGAAGCGGACGGAACGAACCTCCCCCCCGAAGCGGACGGAACGAACCTCCCCCCCGAAGCGGACGGAACGAACCTCCCCCCCGAAGCGGACGGAACGAACCTCCCCCCCGAAGCGGACGGAACGAACCTCCCCCCCGAAGCGGACGGAACGAACCTCCCCCCCGAAGCGGACGGAACGAACCTCCCCCCCGAAGCGGACGGAACGAACCTCCCCCCCGAAGCGGACGGAACGAACCTCCCCCCCGAAGCGGACGGAACGAACCTCCCCCCCGAAGCGGACGGAACGAACCTCCCCCCCGAAGCGGACGGAACGAACCTCCCCCCCGAAGCGGACGGAACGAACCTCCCCCCCGAAGCGGACGGAACGAACCTCCCCCCCGAAGCGGACGGAACGAACCTCCCCCCCGAAGCGGACGGAACGAACCTCCCCCCCGAAGCGGACGGAACGAACCTCCCCCCCGAAGCGGACGGAACGAACCTCCCCCCCGAAGCGGACGGAACGAACCTCCCCCCCGAAGCGGACGGAACGAACCTCCCCCCCGAAGCGGACGGAACGAACCTCCCCCCCGAAGCGGACGGAACGAACCTCCCCCCCGAAGCGGACGGAACGAACCTCCCCCCCGAAGCGGACGGAACGAACCTCCCCCCCGAAGCGGACGGAACGAACCTCCCCCCCGAAGCGGACGGAACGAACCTCCCCCCCGAAGCGGACGGAACGAACCTCCCCCCCGAAGCGGACGGAACGAACCTCCCCCCCGAAGCGGACGGAACGAACCTCCCCCCCGAAGCGGACGGAACGAACCTCCCCCCCGAAGCGGACGGAACGAACCTCCCCCCCGAAGCGGACGGAACGAACCTCCCCCCCGAAGCGGACGGAACGAACCTCCCCCCCGAAGCGGACGGAACGAACCTCCCCCCCGAAGCGGACGGAACGAACCTCCCCCCGAAGCGGACGGAACGAACCTCCCCCCGAAGCGGACGGAACGAACCTCCCCCCGAAGCAGACGGAACCTCCCCCCGAAGCAGACGGAACCTCCCCCCAGAAGCAGACGGAACCTCCCCCCAGAAGCAGACGGAACCTCCCCCCAGAAGCAGACGGAACCTCCCCCAGAAGCAGACGGAACCTCCCCCAGAAGCAGACGGAACCTCCCCCAGAAGCAGACGGAACCTCCCCCAGAAGCAGACGGAACCTCCCCCAGAAGCAGACGGAACCTCCCCCAGAAGCAGACAGAACCTCCCCCAGAAGCAGACAGAACCTCCCCCAGAAGCAGACAGAACTGTCTAATGGCAATTCTGCGGTCCACTTAAATGAAAAAGGTCGGTTAGAAAGGAGCATCACTCTGACACACCATAGGTGGTGCAGTGCCTCAGAGGCGCCTTGGGATGGAGCATGTCCACGGCATAGAGATACCACACTGCACCCAACCAAAACATTTAAGTCATTAATGAGCTGCTCATCAACATCCAATGTGACATTACATGGAAACTAATCTAGAATTCGCCGCACTCCGAATGCAGACATGGTGCAGGAAGCGAGGGACGAGGCCGCTGCAGCCGCCCAACGTGCAGGCAATAAAGCTTTGCACCTGCAGATACGCCCTCTGTATCCTTGTTGAAGGACTATGCACTAGAAGATACTACCAGGTGCAAATACTAACTGTGCCCCTTACTGCCCCCTATCTACGCTCAGTAGCATTAATTTCATGCAACATAGATGGCATTTGTTTAATTCACCTGTGTTATATACTCCGGAGCTGCACTCTACATCTTCAGGGCTAAAATCGTAGCATGCTCTATGTTAATACGGATTCTGTGTGGACAGCCTCAATAGAGGTCGATGGATGCAAGCAAACCACAGCCCATACGTATGAGCGGCAGAAACGCTCGCAACTAGACAGGAAAATAGATACAAAAGTCGGAATGCGGGCTGGAGAGGAGAGATCTTTCTTCTGTGCAGACGATAATGTACATACGCGCAGAAAACCACACGCATCCGTGATCATTCGCGGTTTTCCGTGGAGGATCACAGATAATCCGTTGCAGAAATCCAACCCATTCACGTGAGCCCGGACTAACCCCGTATCAGCGTGTCATTCTCCTGACCACCGCGTGTTAGCGTGTCATTGGCTCAGCATTATGCATGATCGGCTTTGATAAACAGCTCAGCAGATAGTATCACACAAGAATATACCACTCAGCAGATCGTATCACACGAGACGGGATTAGATACAGCAGACAGTATCACACATGCTAGAGAACACACTGTAGCCTCCGTCTAACTAGCCAGTAGTCGTGGAGAGTACGAGGACGCCGGGACCAATGGGTGCCGCTCATCAGTACGTCACGTCTCCTCCTGAGATTTATGTGCGTGTTAAACCCTCCAGCCACGGAGATCCTTATAAAGTCATGAGACTCGGCTGCTTCTATTCGCACCTTCTGCATTGTGAGACCACGAAACAGAGCAAGATCAGCAATATTTACACATGCCTACAAAAAATTAACCCCTTCCATGCTGCCTAACGAGGAACATTGAGATAATGCAGGCGGTCTGCAGATGTGTCCTGGATGCACCATATATACACGGCCCGTATGTGGGGTTTACATGCGTGTACAGACCAGCATCAGAGAACCGCTGTCCAGCTTACTTATACAGAGGACCGTTAACCCTTCACACAGGCGTCCTGTAGGAGCTTAGTTGACATAAACCAACCCAGAGAGCCACCCACCTGTAGACAGACTGTAGGTACACAACAGGGTACTGGCTGGTAGGAGGAGATGCAGGAGGTTCTAAAGGCAGAGACCCTTCTTCCATTCAACTAGACTTGACCAAGAGAGGAAGGAGCAGCCATAAAACTTTCTCCAGATTGCTTTGTCAAAACCAGCTGAAATATCGGACTGTGGAGCCTCAGGTGCTCCATCTAACATGTCCGGCCATCAGCCAAGAAACTGCTGGTTTGTCCTAGATCACATCTTTTATGTGGCCATAAAACCAATGGTGGTTGGCAACACATGGCCTCATGTAAATAGATGTGCTGCCGGCAAGAATGAAACCATACATGCCAGAATGGTCGCACCAATGGTTGTTCAGTCACATACAATACTGAGGACAGCTCCATGTAACTGCAGCTAAACCAGCAGCTGTTCAACCACTTAGATGCCACGAGCAATGCTGCCCGCAGCATCTAAGCCGTTAGAAAAACAGAGACTTGCTCTGTCACCTATCGCCTGGTGATTATGGTGTGCCGTTAGACTAACATGACTCCAGCTAGTGAATGCCCCCAGAGCTGACATGTATGTAAAGAATACAGATCAGCATCTATAAGCTCCATAGACTAAAGTTAGGGGCCTATAGGAGAAGGCTGCTGAATAAGAGGTGTGATTTTTATACTTCTCGGCCATTCTCTCACGGTCTGTCCACAAAGCCACCACTCAGTGCATACAGTGGACTCCTTGAGCATACAAACACACTGTCCTCTCAGTGCTACTCTCCCGTGAACCTCTAACTGTAGTTTTTTGGGCTCATAGCAGCTCACAGGTTCTCTTTAAGTCTATTAAGCCCTGTGGCTGCACTGTATACTATACTGCAATACAAAAGAATTGCAGTATATCATACAAATCATCTAAGTGATTACATGTTCCCTATTGAGACCAAAAAATTAACAAAATTTTTTATATAGGTTAAACTCCTTTTTCATATAAAAACCATAAATAAAAAAAAATACAACTTGGAATTGCCCTATCTGTAAAAGGTAGTTATTAAAACTATTGCATTGTTCATCACGGAAGATCAAAACTGTAAAAAGCAGGAAAAAAATAGAATGTTTTTGGCACCATCTCCTTAAAAAAAAAAATTAATAATGATTGATCAGTTATATGTACCCCCTAAAATAACACCAACAGGAACTAGCACCTGCTCCACCAACACAAGCCCTCACACTATTCCAGTGACAGGGAAATAACCTTGGGTTAGTGCTGCTCCAATAGCCCAGGTCCAAACAAGGTCGCAGAACAGGTTGCAAGCTGGCATTCAGCATCCCAACATTCATCCGGAAAAATAAAAGTCTCAGAATATGGCAACAAGAAGCAAAAAAAAATTTTTTCATACCAAAAAAACAAAAACTATTCGGTATTGCTGCAGTCGCACTGACCTGCAGAATAAAGGGCACGGGTCCTTTTAACTTACTCATAGAAATAAAGTTAAAAAAACTATTTTTCTAATTGCACCCCACTTAATTTTTAAAAAGTTTTTCAGTAGATTAAATGGTAGCATTAAAAATACAACTCGTCCCGCAAAAACACAAGCCGTCACATGGCTGCATAGATGGAAAAATACAGAGATACGGCTCTGGAAAAGTGGGACAAAAATGTCTGAAGGTTAAAGGGTCAGAGAAAGACTCCTCAACACATGGAGGAACGGGTCCCCGCAACCACGCAGGGGGTCGGAGGAATTGTAGAGGCTGCTGGATCTGCACTGACTCATCTGCTGCCCTGATTGATGCCTTAACTCTTGCACCGCCAGCAGCCACAGAGGTCTCTGGGCAATTAATCCGTCGTCTACTCATTGTTCTGGAACAAAACCCAAATGTGCGTCAATGAGCGAGCATGCAGGGATTTACATAATGCATTCAGCCTCATTTCATATTTTATGACGGCGGCTGTGGGTTCTCCTCCGACAATACCGAGCTGGGATTCCTCAACACATGCAAGGCAAATGGGGGCAGTAAGCCGTCCCCAGCGACCGATGCAACGGAGGAGCCAAAACCAGGGATAATTGGTAGGATGTCCCTGGCTGCTGCTGCTCGGTTCAGCTCACAGAGGATTGTCTGACACCGAAACGTCTCATATCTGAAGGTCTGTTACAATGTCAAGTACAATGTGTCAGTCTGGAGTCCCCAGAGGACTCGTCTACACTGATGCTTCTCACAGCTGAGGGTTTGTTACAAAGCAAGCAGTTTGGGCAGGTTACTGTCTCTCCTGCTCTGAAAGTTTGTTACAATATACCAGTGCAGAACCTATGATGTCCTCTGGAAGGCGCTACCCAAAACTATCCGGACAATCACTGGCACACAAAACTTTAGACGTGCTCTAAAAACGCACCTCTTCAGGGGGGCATACCATATCCCCTAAACCAAACCCGTCTGTACTCCGCCTAATACCACTGTCTGTGTGTATAGCACCCCTCACTCGCCATACCGTGCCCATCTCCAGCCCCTTTACCTTCTGTATCACCCCACTATTTGTAGTATGTAAGCTGGTTGGAGCAGGACCCTCACCCCTATTGTCTCCATTAACTGATTATTATGTAACCGTGGTCTTGTTCTGTTCCCCCCGTCTTGTAAGTGCTGCGGAATATGTTGGCGCTATATGATTAGAGGGCAACCCCATCTCGGCCCAGCCAGATGACCCCATCATGTTCCAGGCATCCGATGCCTCAGACCTCATCTCACGACTGCAGCACATTCTACTATTACCAGCTTTCACCCATGGGAGGCGCAGCTGGGAAATATTAAATGCAATTTCCATGACAGAACTCGCAGGATCCATTTAATCCAATCTTGCTTTTTCACAGGGAGAACAAAATCGCATTTAGAAAGAACAACGCGCCAGGCGCTCTGAGGACGCGAACAGCTGCGGACGAGGGAACAGCCGGTCGTATAATCCTGTAACATACAAACCAAAGGGAAATACAAAGGGGAGGATGCTGCTAATCACTTCTATTCTTTATCATCATCACAGGGAGACCATCAGTAGGGAGACGCACTGCTGATGGATCTTATACATCCCGCTGACTGACTTACAGTTCGCCTTAACTCTGCAGTGTCAAAACATTTTTGTTGTCACTTTGAAACAATCATCAAGTTTGCCGACGAACTATAATATGTCCCTTCATTTAGGTGCACAGAAGCAGGAGGGCGCAGTCAGACGTGTATATGCAGATATGACTAAAGGCCCATTTATACACAATGCACCTTTGAACTTGGTGAGGGCTCTTACCCGCTGGTGATGAATTTTCCTGCAATGCGGGTGTGAATGAAAACGCATGATTATGAAACCAATGATTTTCAATGCTTTCATTCTCATTTGCAATTTTTTCACTCAAGCCCTGCAGCGCTAAGAAAAATCTGCTATATCGCCCATTGTTTTCAATGGGGCCAGCAGCAACAGCACCGGCCCCATTGGAATCAATAGGATAAGATCGCGAAGCAGCCTAGGAATCCCCCATAGAGAGGAGACAGAGGGGGAGGCGTAGCTACAGGGGATCTCTGACATATCTCCCCATATTTGGAGATAGGGGCCGGGGTTAGGGGGCATTCCCAGGATTTCCCAGACAGCACTTGAAAGGGGGCAGGGCTACAGGAGTTATTAAAGTGAACCAACTCCAGCCAAGTGAGGGGGCGTGGTTAGCAGGTGGATCCCGTTGGCCCCACCCCCTCACTTGGCTAGAGAGGAATCACTATAACTCCTGTAGCCCTGCCCCCTCTCTCAGGAAAGCCTCTTAATCCCCCCCCTCTATAAATATGGGGAGATACGTAAGAGATCCCCTGTTGCTCCGCACCCCCGCTCTCCTCTCTATGGGGGATTCTTAGGCTGCTGTGCTATCTTCTCCTATGGCAGATTTTTCTTAGCGCTGCGAGGCTTGAGTGAAGACATCGCAAATGAAAATGAAACCATTGAAAATCATTGGTTTCATAATCATGCGTTTTCACATATTCTCGCATCGCAGGAAAGTCTATCACCAGCGGGTGGAAGCCTAAACAGAGAGAAAGATGCAGCTGCCCCCCCAATCTACTATTTACTGCGCAGAACCCCAATCACTGAATTATGGTAAAAACATGAAAAAATGGCGCAGCACTAGTACGTCCTATATAATACTAGAAACCCAGGTGCCATAATAGTCGGTGCGGTCTGGTTTGCTGACGTTCGGTTCCGACGTAGGACGCTTCCATTTAGCCGCTGGGCTCCATTTCTATTGTTCCCATAATGCAGCAGGAAAAAAGAATCCATAGCGTGAAAGCAACCTTAAAGACGAGCCTGCGTATGACCAGACACTTTCCTGTAGCGACGGAGTCTGGTTATTGTCCCCAGTCTGTGACAACCCCCCCCAATGGGTGACATATTCATAGAGGAGCATTATATAAAAGAGAGCGATTTATATATCAACACACAGATAACGAGGCGGGGCAGGGAGGGGTCGTTACACTATCAGCCCATGACCGCTGATTACTGTTTAGACCAGTAGAACTGGCACAAAGCAAACACTAATTAAATATCATTAAGAATTATTGTGTGTCCTGATAACGCTTATCACCGGCCAACAGCTGCTGCTCCAAAATCTGTGGCGGCACGGAGCTCCATGCTCTGCTGCAGAAGGCAGGCGACACTATAATCAGGGCGATGATCTGCAGGGAGCTCATTAGGGTAATAATCTGCAGGATACACCATGTAGATGGGCAGAGCGGTGTTCTACAGAGGACACCGTTGTATGTTTGTAAGTGGGCAGAGGAAGCAGCAATGTACATAGTAACAGTCTGTAAGCCTGAAGCACGGCCAGCCAGTTTAGCCGGTTATCCTACAATGTTGATCCAGAGGAAGGCAAAAACTCCCATGAGGTAGAAGCCAATTTTTCTCTCCGAGATCTAAAATTTCCTTTCAGACTCCAAATCTGGTAATCCGAATACATCCTTGGATCAACAACCCTTCTGAACTAATCGCGTGACTATAAGGGTAGGTTTACACAGTGGTAACGTTCTCCGGATGACAACTCTGCTTGCAGAAGCAGCAGCCGCTGATATGGAAGAGGACATCGGACGGTGAAAAGATGGGCCTCTACCTGGATTTAAAGACAGAAATTATGACGATTGCAAAAAAAGGCCCAATTCAAATAAAAATAGTCAACGAGGCCGTAGAAGGCGTGAGGCTCCATCATCCTCAGGTCAAAAATTGACCAGTGACTTTGAAAATAAGGTAAGCTTCATCAATGGGATAGGGAATAACGGATCGGAGGGGGGCAACCACTGGGACTCCCAAGAATGGCGCAGTGTACACTACCTCTTGATTGATTACAATCGGGACTCTGGGGGATAGTAAAGTAATAAGCGCTCATACTACGTCCGGTTCTCAGGATTGGTGGGGGTCCCAGTGGTCACCTATACTGGGCATGGGGTTAAATTCTGTGTGTGACAAACCACTTAATGGGGCATATGGAGTCCTATGGTGTGAACGGCAGAGTTCATCCTGGTGTCTATCAGCTTGTCTCTTTTAACACCCCTCCAAACAACCAGTCATTTCTAGTTTATGGTGGTGCTGCAGCCCAGGCTTGTAACCTCTGAGGTCACTAGGTCTTCTGACATTCTGTATACAGGCCACACGGACCAATAAGTGGCGCAGGCCGGAATACAGGACATCACTGATGACGTTTCATTTCAGGGCCTGTCACTGGTGAACAGGCATGTGACTGCTGTAGTTGGGTTAAACCCTGGACAGGAGTAGCAGCAGTGGAGCAAAGGGCACGGGGGAAGGTATGTGGTATTATTTACGATTCTTTATCAGCGCAGTCAACAATTTTCAATATATCAACAATGTCATTAAACCTACTGGCCTCATTTTTTGACCGCTTTTTCGGTTACCAGTATCCAGTCACTAGCGAGTCCTCCAATATAACTTAATTCCCTCAGAGCCCAGGGGCGCATGCCATCTGGAACCTGTGATATGTCTATCGTAATGTTTTTAAAGCAGCACTGCCCTTCTTCATAGGTAAGATGGTTACAATTTGAATACATTTATCATGCACTCTGGATATAACAGATGCCCTGGCAGAATGCCAGTGCCTCATGCTACAGAATAGAGGCTTCCCAAGTCTTCCACTGATTGGCCACAGCAGTCACATGCTTCCGCCCAGCCCGTCTACCCAGAAGTTACCATTGATGCCAATGTCAACTGAGTCCCGGGGTGCCAGGAGAAGAGAGTATGCCCTTGTTATTTTAGGGGGACGGGATAATACGTGGGGTCCTTCCAGTTTCTGGCATGTGGACTAAACTTTCCTGGCCGTAGCAGCGCGGCACGCTGTGCTCCGTCACGCAGGGTCTCATGGCGGATCTCTGTTGTGAAGTCGGCAGCGGAGGAGAACTGCTAATGGAACAGTCTATTTTGACAGCTAAAATTCTGTCATAAAGATAAGTAGTATTAACAAATAAAACCGATGTTCCGTGTGGTTACTGAATGATCAAGGTAACAATAGTCTATTGTAAATAATGATGAATACCACTAAGACGCACCGGCACTATGGATTATCAGGACTACAGTAGGCAAATATTAAATCACTTGTCCATTAAAATAACACATCGGGAAATCATGGTTATTCATGGATATAGTAAGGAATGGGGAAAATCACAGCAAATCAAAAGAATGACAATACTTGTGAATGGAAGGGATAGTGTTGTGTGTGTGTGTGTATGTATATATATATATATCTCCATCCATGCCAACTGCATGTACAGAATATAGAAATGAAAAGTGTGATTAAAAAGGCATCCCATCTCCAAAAAGCAGGCCAACGTCGAAAGGATACATGCGAGGCATGCAGGAGTCACTGTTAAATAGCACAACAGCAGTCTAAGACACATTAATCATCTCATAGGAAATCTGGGAAGAAAAAGCCTTTATTAAGCCCACTGGGACGAAGACTGTTCAACTGGCGGATCCAAGGAGCCTTTCCCAGTAGAAGCTCTATTCAGATTCCGGTGTCTGCGGCCAAGCTAAACCTGACAGCCCCCAAACTTCAGATATTTCCCATCGCCTTTACGTCTGATATGTCTAGATAGTATCAGCTTTGGTGTTAATAGCAATTATTAGGATATTCTTCTCCTAAGTTGTTGAGCAGTTTTACCCACAATGCAGTCAGGTGGTCTTTAGACCCCTTCACTTAAAAAAAAAACACACACACACAAAAAAACATTGGTTTTATTGTGGTCTTTTTAAAATAAAACAAAGAACCAAGCTCTCCCCATTAGGCCGGCTGCAGACGGCCGTGACAGGCTCCGCCACAGAATATTCCGCGGCGAAGCCCGTCACGGCACCCCCCAGAGACCCCATACTTACCAGCGGATCCGGCGTTCTGGGTCCCGCATGACGCTTCCCCGCCCACCGCCGCGTCATATGATCATATGACGCGGCGGTAGGCGGGGAAGCGTTTTCACGCTATCTTCCGCTGTGCTACAGCGGGAGATAGCGTGAACGGACGGCTTCCATTGACTGCAATGGAAGCCGTCTGCGCGTACACCCGCGGCAAATAGAGCATGCCGCGGGTGAGGACGGGGGATTTCATGGTGCGGAATTCCATGGTGTAATTCCGCACCGTGAGCACTGAGCTATTTGGTTCAACAGAACCTAATAGCTGTGGGCAACGCAGTGGATTTTCGCCGCGAATTACGCATCGGAAATCCGTTCGTGGGAAGGAGGCCTTATTCTGCTCCCAATGCCTCCATGATGACAAAGTGACAACGGAGGTTTGTAAATTGATAAAAATAAAAAAACTAAGATTCTGAATTGCCATAAGGGTCATTCCAGGACAAATCCCCCAAAGGGGTAACAGCCAACCATCTCTGAATTTTATGAAACTCTTTATATTTGTTCATTACTAGAATGTAAGCAAAAATCTCACATGTTCAGACCCGTCAGCTCACAGGGTCAAGAAATACTGGAGGGTCAATTTTCCAAAGGCGAACGAGAACTCTAATTTTTGCTAATTCATCTCTCAGAAACTACTGGGTGTGGGAAGATGTGCAAGGAGCCATTCTCTTTATAATATGAAGTAGATTCACAACATTTTTTTCCTAACACTGTAATTCCAATAAAAGTTAAAGTAAAATTGGAACCAAAATTTAATTTTTTTTAAACTGAGGCACTCCAGAGAAAAAGCTGAAAAAAGGTTGGGCGTTATGGCAGAGGGGCCAGAAACAAGTCTCTCTTTCATGGAAGATACATGAAGACTCCCAGACTGTGAGAAACAAGATTCTCTGGTCTGATGAAAACAAGATTGACCTTTTTGGGCTTTAGCTATCTGTAAAGGAAACCAGGCGCCGCTCATCCCCTGTCTAATACCATCCCTACATCGAGGCCTGGTGGTGGCGGCGGCATCGTGCTGGGGGGTGTTTTTCAGCGGCTGGGACAGGGAGACCGGTCAGGGTTGATGAAAAGATGAATGGAGCAAAGTACAGAGATATTCTTAATGATAACCTGATCCAGAGCGTGAGGGGCCTCAGACCGGGCAGAGGGGTCACCTTCCATCAAGACGATGACTCCAAGCACACAGCCAGGACAACACAGGACGGGCTTAGTGGCAACTCCATGAATGTCCCCGAGTGGCCCGGCCAGAGAGCAGACTTGTACCCAATCACACATCCCTGGAGAGACCTGAAAATGGCGTCCACAGACGGCCCCCATCAAACCCGACAAAACTGGAGAGGATCTGCAGACAATGGCTGAAAATGCCCAAATCCAGGTGTGCAAACCTTGTGGTATCATACCCAAGAAGGCTGCATTAGTTGTCGAACGTGCTTCAGCTAAAGACTGAGTACAGGGTGGGAATATTTATGTACAAAGTTTTTAATTACATTGTTGCTGTTTTTCTTTTTTTTTTTTTATTTGCATAGGCCACAAGAAAACAAAAATGGGGAAAAAAGTGAAAAGGTCTGAAGACGTTGAACTGCATTGTATATAAAGCTTCGGGCAGGTGCAGCTGGCCCCATATATACCCCTGCTATACTTTGGCAATTAAACTGCCTCACTGTATAGTTTTTGTTAACAGAATTAGGAGAAAAATATTTGCTTTCACCATAAAAAACAGAAAAACCAATTTCCACGCCGGTGGGATCCTATAATATGGGGCTTTTAACAAAGTAGAGGTAGATTCACTTTTATTAGAAAAACGGCCATGAACCAGCAAATTACGATTTCTGCCTCTATGGAGGGAAATGCTAAGAAACTCAGTCAGCGCTCCTAAATCAGAATACTTGTATATAATTGGACGGTCCTTGTAAAACGCCGCTGCCTTCACTATAATGTGTATCATAAATCCCAACAGACTAAATATTTTCATTTTTGGTACCCAGTAGATCTTTAGTTTGTCGCAGTGCGCCTGGCAGAAAGCTAGATCAAGTGCTTTTTTAAAATAACCCGTTGCCTGAAATCTCCGACTGAGAAAATCACATTCTTTCGGAAAGTGCGTTTGTCAGGAGGGTTTTGTATTGGCCAAGTGGGATTCTTTCTTGAAGGACTTTAGGATGCCAGCTGGCCCAGGGGAGGAAGATATTGGCAGCGCGCTTTTGTGAAAAATGTCTGTTTGGACACGTCCACCAGGCCCCAATGAGGCTCGTCAAGAATATTGAGGTCTCCGTCATGAATTTCAGAAATTAAGTTTAATTCCCATATTATCTGTATTCAAAAATCCTCAAAAGAAAAAAATATGATTTGTATATGGACAATATGAGAGTTTCCTTAATAGCCGCCAGAAACGAGGGTAAAGTAGCAATAAACTGAATCATCTCATTCACACAAGTACTAACCCTTTGGGTCTGGTTCTGTCCAAGGACAAAAAGTTACCAAAGTAGGACTGGAACTTAAAAAGCTCTTCTTAAAATCTGAGTCCCAGCACTGAGAATGTGTCAAGTGGGCAGTCCCCACCACTGTCAATCAAGCCTGACATCACTCATTGGTGGTGAGTGGTGGGAACGTCTTACTTAAAACATTAACCATGCTGGGAGTGAAATCTGAGGAGCGCCATAAGAGGGAACGGGGCGAGTGTTCATGAAACACATTGCTGGAGTCAGCTGTGTCACGACTAACGCTGTGTAATCCTGTGACATGGACACATGACAGGTCCTCTTTAAACTTGTTTAGCCTCCCAAACAAGTAGTTTTAATTCTGTCAGATATTGGTCCATAGAATGGTCGTTCAAAAATTACATAATGTACCAAAAGTGCACCAAAATTTTGGCATTAAATCTGTCGTAAACTAAGGCGGAAAGTGGACAGAGAAGGAAAGAGGAATCCCCAGTGCAGGTGTGAAGCCACCCTAAATGGCAGAGTCATTATAGCCATTATAGCAGGACTCTCCCATATCACAAGGCAGGCCATCACAGTTTGCACAGCTCCTAGGCTGCAGTACTGTACTGTGGCCAGCAGTTGGACAAGACCATACAATGGATGGTAAAACTAAGGACTAGCAAGGGGTCCCAGCTGTCGCTGCCAACCGCTAAATTATATCATCAATATGCCATCTTATCTTCTACTGTGAACAGACCTCTATACTTTAGTTACATAATACTAGATGGGAAGCTGTATCCCCGATGTAAAAAACTGGTCTGTAATGTGACTGGGGGTTTAGGGTTGGGAGAATGGGGATTGGGACCGTGGAACATTGTGCTGTTACTTTTCTGGGACTTTTAGTGGTCTCTGCTGCTGGATGACATCATCATTGCTGGCCGAGCCGGCACAGAGTAAAAGCAGTCAGCCTTCATTCCCTATAGCGACAAAACAGGATGGTTGAATCAAACATGGCCGATCCCTCGTTTACTACGTTGCTCAGGGATAAAAGATAAGAACTTACAAATTTTGGTTAAAATTCCAACTTGTGCCAAAATTTGAGCCTTTTTTTCTGCCAGAAGCTGATGTAAAAGGCTTTATAGATGTCCCTCAAAGTCTGCTAGAAAGTTGTAGATCTTTTCCTTACAAAGAATGAAGCTTTATTTACAGACGAGCGGACAAGATGAAGTGAAAACACCGGCTGTATTAGCACAGGTCCAACATTACGCCTCGTGCCCGGCTGCCATCACCTTGTGGAATCAGGAGCAAACATTGGCTGGAATGAACACTGAACAAACATGGAGTGGCAAGGATGAGCGTTTCAGAGGACGGAGGCCACTTCTCTGGATGTCAGATGCCAATCTGTCAAAAATAAATAGCTGCAACCCGTACCGGAACAAATGAAGGAAACCAAAAGATGACCCAGCGAGAGAAAGCCAGCTCTGATGGAGCAGCACCGCACCGCAGCTCAGAGCAACGCAGACGGAAACACAAAAAGTAACAAGGCTCGCCAATCCGACAAACCAGGACTGGAACAATAGAGTAATGGCCGCAGTTACAGGACCCATCTGTGCCATGACTCACCAGTTGGGGAGGGTAATGGCGCTCACTGAATAGGCCCAGTGGTGTATAAAATGTTTTGCAGGTAATGTTCTATGGGGAAAAAAACATGTCAATTATATCATACAAGAAAAACAAATTATACAGGAACCCAGTGCTCCAGGTGTGTGAGGGGGGAGCAAGAGACACCTGAGTGAGGGGATCAAGGGAACGGCCAACCACCGCAGATATCACGTTTGCTTTGGTAACCCACAGTGCTCCACTGGATATTAAGGAGTAAGCACAACTCCGGTCTGGTCCATGACACAGGAAAGTGCAACGCATTTCGGAAGACTTATGAGTACATTAGCCTCCCTTTTTAAGCATAATTCATGAGACATAGTACCAATAGGCAATGGAAATGTGGGTGTACATTTGCACCCGGAATGGCGTGCGTATGCTCACCCGAGTGAAGCGCACGGGGCCTGAGGGACATGGCCACAAGGAGCATTCGCATTGCACATCGGAAGTAATGGGCAGCACGGTGGCCACAAATCTGTGCGCACGCTCAATTGTAAAAGTGTGTGCATGCTCTACCAGACCAGCACTGGCCAGCCTGAAATGGCTTCTAGAGGACATGTGACATATATATTCTTTTATCTTGGAATTATGTTGGGAAATTACATACAATTGTTTAAAATAGATTAGGGGGGGGGGGGGGGGGGGAGTATTATAAGACAGAAATCTAGTGATGAAACATTAAGCCATACAGAGAATAGTAAAATAAAAGTAGATCACAAGAAATAACGTTAGACATAAAAGAAAAGCAACGAATCAATGTTTTATGAAAGACATAAAGCATACACCTATAAGGGCTCATTCACAGGGGCGTATGTGTGTCACGCACATGCTCTGCCGACAGAGACCGCGTACGGGTTGCGAGTGCACTGCAAATGGCCACGTACCACTTGCACACGGACAAGCGCATTGTGGCTTTCTTTGCGCATGGACACTGTACTATACGCTACCTATACTGGGTATGCAGCTCGCGATACGTACGAACACAAAGAAATAGAGAATGCTGCGATTTACTTCTCTTGCGTATCAATACGCAGTTCCCCCATGCAGTTGTGCATGAAACAATGAAAGTCCATAGACTTTCACCGACTCCAGTCACCACACATTACCTGCGGGATATATATACACCCGTGTAATACGCTGTGACAATACGCCCATGTGAAGGAGCCCTAAAAGTCATAACATAAAACTCAAAAGTAACGTACAAAACCGTATTATATAAAAATAAACAAACCTTACATTTACAAAATATATGGAATAAAAAGTAATGGAGCGATTAAAATCCTTTTATAAAGGGAGCAGATAAAACATGGATACCAGGAAATAACGGGATTACAGCGCTATTCTGAAATGACCAAAATCTATCTTTAAGCTATTTTAACCTTCCACTGTAATCTTGTTATTTCCTAGTATGTATCTGCTCAGGTTGTGCGGCCCATTCACTATCAGTGTACATCGGGTGACTTAGATCTGTATGGTTTTAAAGCGGTGAGAGACATTCTGATCCATTAGTCGCTTTTAGGTTTAACACAAAATAGATTACAAGAAATTATTTTATGTGTTATTACTAGATTTTCGTTTTATATTATCCCCCAAAATCCATTCTAAACATTGTAGGTCATTTCCCAACATAATTCAGATAATTATATATATAAAACGTCCTATTGAAGCCATTTCGGACTGGCCGGTACTGGTCTGGTAGAGCGCACAGGACAGAGCATACGCACGCCATTCCGTCCACGGACGCACACGGTCGGCTCTCTCATTTTAAATAGCCTTGCCTATTGGTAATAGGCCTCATGAATTATACTAACACTCACAAGTCCTCCAGGCACTTCCTCTGTGTCATGGAATAAACGGGAGTGGTCCTTATTCCCCAATATCCACCACTGTGGGGTAATTTCACAAACTGAATGTGGATATCTGCGGTGGTTGGCCGTTCCCTTGATCCCCTCACTCAGGTGTCTCTTGCTCCCCCCCTCACACACCTGGAGCACTGGGTTCCTTTATAATTTGTTTCCTTGTATGATATAATTAACATGTTTCTTCCATACAGCATTGCCTGAGAACATTACATACACCCCTGGGTCTGCTGGGCCTCATCAGGGAGCACCAGTATACTCCCCAATTGGTGCGTCATGGCACAGACGGGTCCTGTAAGGGTGACCACTAATTGTTTGCATCTTACAAGCGAGGTACCGATGTGCCCTGGGCTTACCGTGACTGTATGGAGTCCTACAGGGACTAGGTGGTGAAGTGGGCTGGGACGAGCGGTGTGGCGGGCTGGGACGAGCGGTGTGGCGGGCTGGGACGAGCGGTGTGGCGGGCTCTCACACACCAGGTAAGTCTTTCCCTTTTGTGTTTCCCACATTCTAAATCTAATAAGTGTCTACACATTCTTGGGGCGCCGTCCTAAACCCTTCATATCAGCTCATCCAAACTAGTCGCTACTCTAAAATGAAGGGTGACCCATCCGTAGATAGGCTGTGCCTCATCAGTCTACATCGGTGATGGGCTGGACGGGATGCCTTCAACGTAGTTTGGGATGAGGGGGGGGGGGGGGGGAGAGAAGGGTTTCTAATTATCACTTAAGTGGGTGTATGGGGATTTATTTTCAGGCAATGCTCCCGAGGATTAGAATAGGGGATTAAAGGAGACATGCAGTGTGCATCCATGACCACTAGATGGCAGCAGAGCAGGGAAATGATTGTATACAGTGGACATATACATAATTTATTACTGGATTATTATATGTGTATGCACTCATGTCATTATTTATGGCCCTCACGTCTCTTCTACGTCATACATTATCAGAAGGGGCGGGGGGGGGGGGGGGGGGAGTGTGCAACATTAGGGGGAGACAGAGAAAAGATGAATCTGAGAGAAGCCAGGCGTGTGTTGGCGTATACATACTAATGTTCTGAGATTAGCGCCGTTGGAAGGACTAGAAGTTACACGGACAGAAAACAGACATTGAGATGGTTACATGAAAGTAGCGCAAATATTCCAAAAATACAGTATTATGAGCGTCTGTGATTGGAGCTTGGGATATGACTGGAGGAGAAGCCAAGTCGTCCTGGGTGAACAGCTAGACTTGGTCTAATAAGTCTAGTGTTCACGGGTCACTATTTCATTTCAAAGACGTCCCAAAACTACCTAAATTGTAGCTGGCCAAATAACAGAAGTGCAGCCTTCTGCATAATTACAGCGAGCAGCTTGGGTGGTGACTTGTGTCTCTCGCATTCCAGCTGCCCGGCCAAGCCTTCATTATATCCCATCACTCACACACCAGCTACACAACCTCGCATTACAAGATGAAAAGTAGGGGCAGCAGTGGTGGCTGTAGGACCCCATTATAGTAGCAACTGCTTACTGCCAGAGTCTTCTGATTGATGACATCAGTACACAACAGTGCCCCCCAGAGGACGACAAATCATGAAAAATGACAGCATCACAAGCCAAGGGGCACTTCAGGAAGAGCTGAAGCACTGAAGGCCTGAGAATAGGCAAGACTTCACTTATGTGCTTGGTGTTTGGAAAGTCATACTCCACCCATCACTGGGCGAGCGCCATACTTTTCTGGTAGCATTTCCCCTAGTGCCAATATATGACGAGTGCGATATATTATAGTCTAGTGTGTAATATATTTATCACACGCACTATATTACCTGTAGATTCTGACTATGTTATATAGGTGTCCCACTCTACTAACGTACTTTTCTGAGTGATTAGAACCACGAATCTGAGACCGTCATTGGATTTCTGATGATAGAGGGTTCTGCACCAAAGGAAACCCAGTGTCAGCTGAAGAGCGTATATAGCAGAGGTCAGTAATGTGAAGCATTGGGAGAAGAAGATTCAAGTAGGAGAAACTTATACTGCAGATAGTCAGAGTGGCCGTCTGCAACATCGGTCATTGATGGGAACCAACTGGAGGGACCGGAAGGGTTCATCATTCAGGCGCTGGCTCCATTCTAGGTTGAATGACATGGTTCACTTATGATTGTTTGAATGATAATCGTTTCGTCTAAACGCACCTTAAGTGTCCACAAGAAGTTGGCGATTAGAGGAGGTG
Organism: Eleutherodactylus coqui; assembly: GCF_035609145.1. Taxonomy (NCBI): domain Eukaryota; kingdom Metazoa; phylum Chordata; class Amphibia; order Anura; family Eleutherodactylidae; genus Eleutherodactylus; species Eleutherodactylus coqui. The sequence goes on along the minus strand of NW_027102129.1, from coordinate 10,450 downwards.
GGTGGAAGTCTGTCAGGAGCTTCTGAATGCCTTTGAGGCGGAGAAACAGGACTTCGTAAAAAATGTGGTCAACAGGGGCAAGACGTGAGCATGGCTGTAAGACCCGGAGAGTAAAGGTGAATCCAAGGGAAGGTGCACTGAAAGGAACCAGTCATTACTTCTGAACCCCATAAATTATGTTATGGGGCTCAAAGGTCCGGGGAACAGTGTGCGCAGAAACCACTTAAGGCTGGGCTCCCACGGAGCGCAGCCGCAGCAGAATTTCTGTGTGGTCCCTCCGTAGGAAAACTGTTACATTTACAGTAGAAGCAAAGGGGATGAGATATTGAAAATCATATGCTGCGGAAATAATCGCAAAACACCTGTGCGGCGTGGAATTCAAGTCTGCGGCCTGGCAATTGTGTCACCGTCTCCGCTGCGGAACTCACCGCCTCTCAATGAGGGGCGACTTCTGCACCAGATGGTGCGGGTTTGGAGGCAGGTATTCTGCAGAACGCTATCTGCTGCACACATTCCGCTGGGTAATCAGTCATGTGTGAGCCCAGCCTATGAGCCAACAACGTCACAGGGACACAGCACTGGAATGGGGCGCCCTGTAAGTCAGAAACACTGTACCCCGGGGTCCCTGTCCACCTTTCAGCTCTAGAACGTAGTTTATAGAACTCAACAGTGATAACATGTTCCCTTTAATAAGCTGAAGGAGGCCATCAGGAAGAAAAGACCTCAAAGACACTTCACAATACAGCTGCATGACAAAACAAGACCACACAAGTCATTCTTCAGAACCCAGGGTGGTCCGTGGTGCCTCATCCACCTTATAGCCCTGATTTGCCCCGTATGAGCTCTACGTATAAAGGACAGCCTACATTGTATGGAGTTTGCCCACTTGGATGAAGCTGAATCAGCTGTAAAGTCATGGGTCAGGAAGCAAACTTCACAATTTTTGTTAACTAGATTTTATACTTGGGTTCAACAATGGTGAAAACAACAATAATCCTCTTTATTTGTACAGTGCACTCATATTCCACAGCTTTACAAAGGGAACATCCTACTGACACCCCAAAAATATCGCCGTACCACTCACTGACACCCCATATATCACTAACACTTTACACTCTCACATATCATAGTACGGTCAAGTCTCACATAGACGGGTTGGATCATGTATGCAGGCGATCGCAGTGGAATCCAGCCCTGCCCGTGGCCGGCGACCCGGCGTACCTGTCTTATGTCTTCTGCTGCAGCTGTACTGCGCCATTGCTAGGCGATGACGCGGATACCCACGACCGATCCGCCATGGCAATTGCGGATGGGCCACGAGTCGGACGGCTTCCACTAACTTTAATGGAAGCAGTCCATTTTGAATCTGCAAAAGAATAGAGAATGCTGCGATTTTATTTCTTCTCACGTAAATCGCAATCACTGTCCGCAATTCGGCAATTCAAACCCGGTTGTGTGAGAGCGGCCTGCCACTCAGAGACCCCGTAGATATCACAGCACAGCGCACTTATCAAACTACAAGGAATTTACTCTTCAGGAAAGTTTGTTCTACATTTCAACACAGGAAAATTTGCATTTACACTTGCAAGTTACAGCAATTTGCCTCGGGCCAAATTATGGCAAATCTGCTAAATACACAGTTTCCCTGCCCACAAAGCACAAGCTACAACAAGGGCAAAGTGCTTGGCTGCCTGCTAATCAAACACAGGGACAAACCTCCAGCTGCTTATTGACAAGCGACCATAAATAGGAGGATGCAAGTAGCTCAGGAAGGTGTCCATCCATTCATATAAACAAATGGAAAAAAAAAAATCCAGCCGCTCAAAGAAGTTGTCATTTGGCTGCAAAACTCGCCCTGCAGTTCCATCTCAAGCAGATATACAAATGATGAGTTGTGATGTGATTAGATGACCGATCTAGTCACCAGAGGCTCTAAAAGTGGTCCCCTCTTGGCCTATAAAAGTCTCTTAGAGGCTCCCTGAGGATGGTCTGGACACCTGTAGTCCCAGTCTGCATCATATGCAGACCCCCTCTTCCCTTCCCTTTAACAGGTGTGGCCTCCAGACGTCTGATGTCCTATGTGTGTGTCAGATGGGTGATGCCTGACACTGTTCTCTATGTCAGTGCGGTGGCTGACTTTCTATTCCCCTGGTGTGAGGACACTTGGACTGGCTATGGTTTACTATCTGTATGCATGGGAGTTCTGGGTGGGGTTTCTGTTATATGTGGAATGCATCACCATGTGTGAACAGCGACATGTTCTGTATGTCTGTGCAGGTGGGCAGACATGAGGTGTGAACAGTCGTGTTCAGTGTGTGTGTGTTCAGTGTGTGTGTGAGTGAGTGAGTGAGAGAGAGAACAGTATCATGTCCTGTGGTTCGTGCACTTCTCCCGGTTCTTAATCAGAGATAGCCAGGTCCCAGATGAAATCAGTGGGGCTGTCCTTATCAGGACAATCACCCTACTTTTAGGCAGGGGTGCCACAATCCTCCTGATTAGTAAGGGACAGCTGTCCTTCCATCATTACCTGGAGAGGTGTAATAAGTCTATGCTACATTATGAGAGTTGTTGCTGTTGTGTGGCGCTTTAGCGCGCCGCATGGACGTAACAGTACCCTCTTGTACCGCCAGGGAATCAAATGTGAAAGAAAAAGTAGCTGAATATGTTCCAGCACTTAAAACCAAACAATCTTTATTAAATCCACTTTAAAAACACTGAGAACAACAAAAGAACCGACGGGCTCCAGCCAGGATTAGCCTTAGTCCAAATTTAAAGGGACCACGTAAGTGATGTATAGGTCAGAGTATGACACCCACCTACGTGAATAGCTTCGATACTAGTACACAAACATTAGGTCGGAGCGCAGATCAAGGCCAAAAGGAAAACAAGTTTGCAATAACAAAAGCCAATAGGCTTCTCGACAAAGGAGCTTTTTGAACCATTCACCACCCCTAATAGGGCGGAAGACCCTTTCAATACCAATTACTTGAAGAAATGTGTTCTCCAGGAAGTGGCTGCCGGGTTACATCGGGGTTGGAGCAGAAGCTGCCCTGACTTCTGTGTAGCAGCCAGAGCTCCTAATTGCAAGCGAAGCTCTCGTTGCAATCGATTGGAGCTTCCATGTAACTGCAGGCATGGCTCCCACTGATTCCAAGGAGAACTGCGCTTGCAATTATGAGCGCCAGCCACTACACAGGGGTCAGAGCAGTGCTGCTGCTCCAAACCCAATCTATCCCGGCAGCCGCTACCCAGATAACCCCTTTAACGTCATCTTGATGTATGCCTAAAAAGTGATGGAAACCTGCAGATAGAGAACGTCTGCGCACATTTTGGTTGGAAATCACATCTGTGATATGTTCAGCAATACACTGTTTGAATGTGCAGGAGGTGCAGTCGACGCATGGCTGGTGACATGAAATGCATCGTAGTATATAAACTACATAGGTGCTGCTCCAGTGTATCAGAGAATTAAAAAGGACAAATGAACAAAGTCTCAGTTTGCATCAAACAAGGGCATAAAATACATCTACTTTGTCGGCATCTGTAATGTCCTGCCAACTGAAATGTGGGATTCAGACGAAAATATAAAAAACTGAACAAATGGGAAGCTTGTAGAGGGTGAACAACATGTGCAGAGATCAGACAGTGAAGCCCAAAAAATAATCTTTATACAGCGCCAACACATTCCGCAGCGCTTACAAGAACAGCGGGATACAGAAAGACAAAAGTACAAAAGCACGGTTACAGTTGTAGTAATTAGTTGGAGACAGAAGGGGGTGAGGGTCCTGCTCCAACCAGCTTACATACTACAAATAAGGCCGCCTGCAGACGGCCGGGTCGGATCCAGCTGCGACAATTCTCGCAGCAGGACCCGAGTCCCTGCAGAGAGCAGCACGGCACTCACCTGCTCCCGCGGCCCCGGATCCTTCATGTGCCGGCGCATGCGCAGACCAGACCGGCGGCCGGGGAGTGACAATTCTGTGCACAGAAACAGAGCATGCCGCGGTTTGTTTTCTGCGTGTGATTTCGCGCAGACAAATCGCAGCCGTCTGCATAGGATTGCATATTGTAATGCAATCCTATGCAGGCGTGTAAGGGTGGAAATTCTACGGGAAATCCTTATAGGGTGATACCGAAGGTAAAGGATCTGGAGATGTGCACGATATGGCGAGGGGGAGAGTGAGAGATGCTATACACAGACAATGGTCGGACATTAAGCTGTATAGAGGCTGAATCGGTATGACTACAGGGGGAAGTTGATTGTGGCTAGCAGGGGTTGCAGTCAGTAGGTCAGGGAGCATGTTATCAGGTGGAGTACAGAGGGGTTTGGTTTAGGGGATATGGTTTGCCTCCCTAAAGAGGTGCGTTTTTAGAGCACGCCTGAAGTTGTATGTCAGGGATTGCTCGGATAGTTTGTGGTAGTGCGTTCCAGAGGACCGGTGCTGCTCTGGAGAAGTCTTGGAGGCAGGAATGAGAGGTTCGAATAAAAGGGACTCAATCTGATTTAGTTAGCAGAGTGGAGAGCCCGGGCTGGTTGGTCGATTGAGATGAGGGAGGCGATATAGGGGGGCGCTGCGCTGTGGAAGGCTTTATGGATGAAGGTAGTGAGTTTAAATTGAATTCTGTATTTAACAGGCAGCCAGTGCAGTGACTGGCACAGGGCAGAGGCGTCCGAGTAGCGGCTGGACAGGAAGATGAGCCTGGCTGCCGCATTCAGGATGGATTGGAGGGGGACAGTCTGGAGCAAAACGCTCCGTATGCTGCAACAAAATGTTTAATCTTTGCAAATGCCATTTAGCCACAGTGGCTTTCTCAAAAACAGGGGTGGCAGTGTCTGCAGGGGGTGGCTCTGACCTCCAAAGCAGGGAACCTGAGATGGGCCAAAGACCTGGGGGCAGATTTATCAATGTGTTGCAGTGGTGATGGAAAATAGAAAAGCATGGGCATTGTGGGAGAGTGAGGTTAATGACAATTGTACCACGTGTCAGATAAACAGGGTTGCGGTTAGTCCCTGTTGTACCATATATACTGAACGGCCCTTTCATTAATGACCCCCATCTCGTAGCGTTAGACCTCCTTTGGCCTTCAGAACCGCAGCAGTTCGTCGTGGCGTAGATTCCACAAGGTAGTTGAAATCGTTCTGTGGGAAAATTAACCCAAGCGAACAGGATCGCTTCTTGCACCCTCTGTAAATTAGACGGTCTAGCTCATCCCACGGATGCTTTGCAGGATAATTACACGGATTATCTAACTTCGACCTATTGATGATTTATCCACACAATACAATTCTATGAGATCAGTGCCCGCTGGGAAGTGTGGGCGCCATCTGCTTCCGGCTCAATGCACAGCTCATTGGAACTGGTCCCGGGCGTCCGCTGATCCGGAGGATAGATAATCAATTGTTCACAGCTGGACAACCCCTTTACGATCTGAGCAACGTTAAAGCCAGGGTGTGCATCGAAAGCACCCCCTACACCATATATGTCAAACACAAGGCCCGCATGGCCGAATCCGGTGACTCGCTGCCTCATTTTATGTGGCCCACCGGCCGTGCATCACACCTAACAATTCTACTCCCCCCACCTGCAGCACCGGTGGCGGCTGTGCAGTTTGTGACTTCTACACCCCCCTCATGTCTGCATGCGCCGTCCTGTACGCAGCACATACACCAGGGTGAGGTCAGCGGTCACAAACTCTGCAGTGGCTGCAGCTGCCGGATGAGTGGAAACCTGTAGGGATGCTGCCTGGCCGAAGGTCAATAGGGGGGTTGCTAATACTACAGGGGTCACTGTTACTACTGCGGCCACTATGGGGTCACTGTTAGGGCTCGTTCACATGGGCATAAGCGCATTTCGGTTATGCAAATATGCTATAACAAGAATATTGCTTATGCCCGCTCTGGAGTGCTATTGACACAAATACACTGCATATTTGTGCACGCAAAAAAGAACGCAGATAGGCCCTTTAAAATGGTGCGTAAGCATGCAGTGAATACGCGGGCTCCCTGTGTATTAGCACCCGCCCGTTCACTTCCAATGGCCTATTGCAGTGCGTAATACACAAAATTGATTTCAATAGGCTCTTAGGGAGTGTAAATATGCACGGATAGGACCTGCTGTGTATTTTAAAATCAATGCGTTCTATTCACTGCGTATTACGGTTTGGGTTTTTTAACAATCTCTTTTTACTGAGAGAACATGCATGATTTGATAAGACAGACAAAGTTTATAGAAAAAGACAAAAAATAGATATGTAAAAACAAGCAGTAATGCGGTGTCCAATCAAAAAAGTAATCATAATAGGATGAACATAACAAAAAAGGTGATTGAATGAGAAGTAAAACCAAATCAACGAGAAAAGAATCTGCAAAGTTTACGAGCATATGTACACTGATGTGAATGAGCATGGCTGCGGCCACGAGCTGGAAGGGACTAGTGCTGGCGCAGCAAGGACAGAGCTGGGGATCGCGTTCCTGGCCCGCGAGGAAGCTTCTGGCCAGCTGCGGATAAGGCGGCTAACACCACAAACTGTGCAGCCGGCTCCAAGAGTACTGTGTGTGTGCACAGAATTAGTAATCAGCGGCCTGCCACGTCATCGAACGGTTAGAGACCATCACCGTCGCTCGAGGGGTAAATATAAAGACTCCTTCAGCCGTGTACTGTGTTGTATCCGGTATTCCTGTTAGTAAGGCATCACTACGCTGTGGCTACATTTACATCTGCCTTTCAGTCATAATTCCATCTCTCCGTTCTTGTTTTTGAGCAAAGAAACTGAAATGCGCGGATCCATTCTTTTCCTATTGACTTCAATGGGTTTAAACAAAACAAACAAAAAAAAAAAAACACCACAAAGCTTCCCGTTTGCTTTCGCTCCATTTGGTTTCCCTTTTTTTTATTAAACTGAACAAAACTCAGTCTGCAGCATTATTTTTGCTTTGAAAGACCCAACCCAATCATAATGGAAGCAAACGAGAAGCTTCCCACTTGTTTTTTTGAAAACCCACCGAAATCACTGGGGGAGAAAATGGATCCGTTTATTTGTTTCCAAGACACCATTTGCACTCCGTTAACTCCATCCACTGCATCGTACCTTGGTACCTGGGCGCCCACCGCGTGGCCCATTACACTCTCGTGTTGTGGTCCTGTCCCCATCGCTCACCCACACCTTGCTACATTAAAGTAAAGGCTAGCCCTTTTGCTTGGCCATGTGATGCTGGTTCGGAGGCCATCAAGGTCATGCAATATAAACTCTGCTAACTTCCTCATTCATTTGTGTGTGAGTAATGTACGCTCCACAGAACAGTCTGATCCCATGCAGCGCTCTCTGTAGATCTGGTCTCAAGCCTCGTCTGTTCCAAGCAGTTTCCGGTATTTCTAGTAACCAACCCCTTGTTATTCCTGCCTTGATCCTTGGTTAGTCCACTTGGTTTCTAGACTGCTCTCCTGGTAACGGCCGCTGGTTCCGTTTGCTTCTGTGCCCGTGTTCCATGCAGTCATACTCCTCACATCACTGCTGTGTCCGGCTGACAACTGGCGACTATACAGGGGCCAGGGACCTGGGAGAGCACCGGCAGCGAGGTCCACATCAGCATGCAGGACAACAGCACTCCCTGGCCAAAGGGATGTCTTAGGGTGGAACTGAAAGGACCAACTGACTATAATGGGGGCCGTTCGGTGCCAGGTCGGGCTTTCAGCATTTCACGGAATGAAATAGCACAGCCCTAAGGAGGTTAAAGGGTGAAAACCAGGGGATGTTTTAGACACCCCAGTCGAGCCAGCGCAAACCGGTTTCAGAGATTATATACGCTTAGGCTGGTTTCACACGACCGGATTTCCATTGCAGAATCCATGGAAAACAGCATGCTTTGAAATGCAAGTCCTTTCGCTTTTTCCTTCACACGCATGGAAATTGTGATTTCCGCGAGTGAAGGAAAAATTGCAGCCTGCTGTATTTTGTTGCGGACGGCCTCCAATGAAGTCCATGGAGGCCATCTGACCCACAGCCCATTCATAATTGACACTATGAATAGGCCGCGCATACCGGCGTCATGACCTTGCGACAGCACGGGAAATACAAATTAAAAAACTTTCACATTCCTCGTCACTGCACTAATTATTTACTGTTATGCTCATCCCTCCCTGGTATTTATCCAAGTGCTACTAATCTTGTCCTATCTCTGGTATTTATCAAGTGCAAATTAAGTTCACCCTGTCTGCACCCTCCCATGTGATCATGTGTTAATAGAATAAATCTAAAGACGTATTTTTATTAAAACATTATGCCTGAGGAAGAACCCTGCACGGGTTTGAAAGCTCGCAACATCATCATGTATTTTTGTTGGCCATTGGAAGGTATCATGTCTGCAGGATTGCTTGGTTTCTCTTGAGAACAATCACACTACCTAGTCTGGCATCGTCAGCAGTGCTGGGACAGCAAAAGACTGTAGGACACGCCCACAACTAGTAGCTCCCAGGTGTGAGGGGATTAATAGATTTCCAGGAGGAACAACAGAGGAGCGGTACCATGCAAAATTCAAATAAAAGATGTCCAAAATTATTTCATGGGACATACAACTATCTACTGAAATAGACATGTCAGGAGAAGAGACAGGTCCTCTGTAGAACAAAATGTGACTGTTCTCAGTGGGAGAAACAGAGCGGCCTCTTCATGTTAGGCCGCCTGCAGACGAGCGGGTCGGATCCGGCAGCGAGAATTCTCGCTGCGCGATCCGACCCGAGCGCCTGCAGGGACGAGCGCGTACTCACCCGTGCCTGGCGGCCCCGGCTCTTTCATGTCCCGGCTGCCGCGCAGCCGGCGCATGCGCAGACCGGAGCCGGCGGCCGGGTGAGTGCGTGCCCCGCAGAAAATTAGGACATGCCGCGGTTTGTTTGCCGCGCGATATTTCACGCGGCCAAACCGCGGCCGTCTGCATAGGAGTGCGTATTTTAATGCACTCCTATGCAAACTTTCAGCGGCGGAAATCCCGCGGGAAATCCCGCGGCGGGATTTCCGCTCGTGTGCAGGCGGCCTTACAGCAATATAAATATTGTATGTGTAATTATATATATATATATATATATATATATATATATATATATATATATATATATATATATATATATATATATATATATATATATATATATATATATATATATATATATTCAGTATACACTAGCCTGAAGAAGAAACCTAGGCAGCTTCAAACATTTGCTGTAACATGAAGAGAACACATGCGCAGTACAGAGGATGCTGCCACGACCATTCCACTATGGTTTTTGTAGAATGGCCCCGGGACGGCCAGCTTCTATTGACTTCAAAAATGCCTTTTAAGATGCATCCTGTGATAAGCCTGATGAATAGGACTAAGTCGTCTCAAAAGTTTGCAACATCGTATCTCTTTGTTAGCCATTACATGGTATCCTATCTACAAGATTACTTGGTTTCCCTTACTGAGAACAATCACACTTCGCTCTAGGCTAAGACGCTGCTAAATAGAGATGAGCGAACGTACTCGTCCGAGCTTGATGCTCGGGCGAATATTAGCGTGTTCGGGATGCTCGTTACTCTTAACGAGTACCACGCGATGTTCCGGTTACTTTCACTTTCCTCTCTGAGACGTTAGCGCGCTTTTCTGGCCAATAGAAAGACAGGGAAGGCATTACAACTTCCCCCTGTGACGTTCAAGCCCTATACCACCCCCCTGCAGTGAGTGGCTGGGAAGATCAGATGTCACCCGAGTATAAAAATCGGCCCCTCCCACGGCTCGCCTCAGATGCCTTGTGAGTTAGCTGAGGGACAGTGCTGCTGGTGCCTGCGCTGCTGTAGGGAGAGTGTTAGGAGTGAGTGTAGGCTTCAAGAACCCCAACGGTCCTTCTTAGGGCCACATCTATCCGTGTGCAGTACTGTGGAGGCTGCTGTTAGCAGTGTTGCACAATTATTATTTTTTCAAAATCGGCTGTGCAGAGCATTGCGCCCTGCAGTAATAGTCCAGGGACAGAAGTGGTGGTTAGGCAGGGAGAGTGTTAGGAGTGAGTGTAGGCTTCAAGAACCCCAACGGTCCTTCTTAGGGCCACATTTAACCATGTACAGTACTGTGCAGGCTGCTGTTAGCAGTGTTGCATTTTTTTTTTTCCCAAAATCCGCTGTGCAGAGCATTGCGCCCTGCAGTAATACTACAGGGACAGAATTGTGTAGGCAGGGCCAGAAGACATATATTATTGATTGAATATAGTCAGTGGGCCTTTTCTTTAAAAAAAAAAAGGGAAACATTCTATTTGGCCTGCCTCTGACAGTCCTCAGCGTTCTGGGTACGTGTGTGGTGGGTGGAGAACGTAAAGAAATCATACGCAGCCAGCTACGTTTAACAGCAGGCTTGCGCCAATTTATTTCCTGCCTGGGAAAAATCACCGCTCTGCTGCACTTCATATAACACTGCAGTTCTGTGGAA